>NC_135483.1:176168306-176471336 GCF_052094955.1 Ictidomys tridecemlineatus | reverse complement strand
AACATATCTTTATAAGGGTCATATGAGATAATAGTTCCTTAACATATGCAGATAATTCATTGATCTTAAAATGTGTGCTCCAGATTGTAATATAGCTTATTTAACAGATTACTATGTTTTATACCAAATAGAAGAGGATGGAACAAAATCATACAAGTATGTGTAAAAATTGTTAGAATTTAAGTGTTATAGTTATTGTAGGAAACTAATCATTCTCTACCATAATTTTCAGAACAAAAGCTTTGACCTTTTAATATGCTAATGTGTCTTTTTTTGCTATCAAGTTGGTTGAGTATTAGAGTAGGAACGTGAACACATTTCAGAAGGTCCATAACTATGCAGGTCTGAAAAAGAATGAGAAGGAACACTATTACTCCCAAGATGTAGATGGCAAAATTAATAAAATCCCCTAAGCAACTGGAATCCCCAGTGTTCAAGAGAAACTATTCTGGAGAAAAGGTAAAGCTGTGGTGGAGATCTTTGGGTAATGGATGATGAGGAGTGGGCCCTATACTGGCACAGGAAATGTCTAAAGAAACTTGATTTGACAGTAAGAACCACAGTCACCCTTCCATTTGCTCTAATTTGTGCTACAAAATTTAGAAGAGCAACAATGGAAAAATTAGAAGTCAACTTTGACCATTAAAATTGAAAGTTTCGGGGCTGGGATTGTGGCTCAGTGGTAGAGCGCTTGCCTTGCACTTATGAAGCACTGGGTTCAATACTCAGCATCATATAGAAATAAATAAATAAAATGAAGGTACTGTGTTCATCTACAACTAATATATATATACACATATATATGTATATATATATATTTTTTTAAATAAAGGCATGCTGTTCACCTATAATTACAAAAATATTTTTAAAAACAAAGTTTTAAGTTGACATGAATAATAAGTCAATAAAATACCTACACATATTTAGCAAAGTAAATCATAAAAAAAGTATTTCAAGTAGGAGGATAAGTTTATGCTTCCAGCAATATAAAGCAATTGTAATCTGTTTTTCTGACATTTAAAAAATTTGGCAATCTACATGAATTCAACAGATCTAGAAAAACTTTATACATAAATATAGTCATATAAGCACTTTATATTATTATGTTCACAAAAGAGTATTATACAATCTAATGAAGAACTTATTATTATAGCAGTTTTATTTTTCTGAGCATAATAAATACCTTATGATTAATATAATAAATTTTAAAAATAATAATATAAGGCTTTCTTTTTCTAATAAACATTCAATCAAGATTATCCTTTAAATTTGAGCTAAGTGTTCTAAACCAGAAATTTTCTAGCACATGAGAACCTTAATTTAAGAACTGATTATACTTTCTGATACTTTGCTATTCAATTGTGGCTTCTCAAAATGGATAGGAAGTTTTATCATAATGTCACTACATTGTATTTTTGGATTTTCTTGTAAAAAAAATATCACAAACCTATGAGTTGGTCAGTGTTTTGCTTAAAAATAATTTTAAAGCTTTCCAACTGTCAAAATCATTCACATTAAATTACTATCGGCTTTCATTGTAATAGTCCATATTCAATTTCCTGTTAATATAAGAATATGAGGATGCATTCTTCTTGATTGATAAGTAATGGACAACATATAAATATTCTATTAAAAAAGATAAAAAGGAGGAAATTAACTGAAAATGTTTTAAATTATTCATGTGCTTTTCATGTTTAATATATTGCTTAAATTTTTTAAAAAATCCCTTTCACACACTACTCGGGTTACAATACTAAATCCCAGAGAAGAATGATTAGCTCTAATTCTAAAAAAATTACTGGAATGAACATAAGAACACCAGGTGATTCCCAAATC
The DNA here is from genome assembly GCF_052094955.1 of Ictidomys tridecemlineatus. Taxonomy (NCBI): domain Eukaryota; kingdom Metazoa; phylum Chordata; class Mammalia; order Rodentia; family Sciuridae; genus Ictidomys; species Ictidomys tridecemlineatus. The sequence continues at coordinate 176,469,500 of NC_135483.1, read as the reverse complement.
ATAACTTCAAAGTTCAGATAGTTCCCCTGAGTTTCAGATATATATCCAATTTCCTATTAGTAATTTTAATTTTTCATGGGTGCCATAAACTCAGTATCTCTCTCAGTATTTCTCTCTACTCCACCTTCTAGCCAGTCTTCTAATTGTGTTCCTAATTTTTAGGAGTAATACTACCATCTGTTTGGTGACCTAAGCTGGATATTAAGATTTCTTCATTTTAAGCATTTGACTAGATTCTACTTCCAAAATCATTTTTAAGTTTTCTAGGTTCTTCCATCCCCAAAACTGTTGCCTTAGTGCAGGTCCTCCTTGCCTCTCACTGGAATTTTAATTATATCTCATCTTTCAGCCCCTAATATTAATAATTTCTAACGCAACCTCTTTTCTAAAATTTATAACATCATGTCATTCTCTTGCTTAAAATCCATCAGTAATCCCAAATGACTTATAAGACCAGTCTCACACTCTTTTTTATAGTCACCATGCAGCATCAGTTGTGATTCAGCCTTTCCATACAACCCTGTTCTCATCCTGTCCATTTACATGTTGTTCCAACTGTCCAATTTTCTTCAGGCTTTTTTCACATGTAAGTTGTTTTTTGCAACATATTCAGTCTCACAGTTTTCTCTATATATGATGATTTTCTGCCTTTCTAGGTATTTCAAAAATATAATCCCTTTTCTTCACTTCACTCATTATCACTGTTTGAGTCACATTTTTCACAGCTGTGAATAAAAGATCTGACCAGAACAATTTTAAAGGATGAAAAGTTTATTTGAAAGGTCATGGTTTCAGAAGTCTCAGTCCATAGAAGGCCAGCTCCATTCCTTTGGGCTTGAGGTGAGGCTGAACATCATCACAGGAGAGAGAGTGTGGGGGACACAGCTCACATGATGATCAGTGGGCAGAGAAAGACTCCATTCACCAGATTCAAAATACATACCCCATAGCCACGCCCCCGTGAACCACTTTCTCTAGCCACACCCTGCCTGCCTTCCTCACATCCAGTTAATCCCATCAGGGATTAATTCACTGATTAGTTTAAGGATTGAACCCAATCATTTTTCCTCCATACTATCTTGCATTGTCTCACATGTGAAATTTTAGGGTACACTACATCTAAAATACAATAATCATCCACTTTCTTTCCAGCATCCAGTCCATTCCCAATTTCTAAACTAAATAATAAAATCATCAGTTCAATACTCATCTACATTAGAATGCTTTTTCTGATGAACTTCACAGGCAAACTTAGAAACTCCTCTCTTATTATCTGCATGTATATATCATTTAATATTTAGGATTTTATTTGGTTTTAGTTGTCATATTTTTTAATTTCCTGTGGAAGTCAAGTACCAAATTTTTTGATGTCTGAATATCTAAGGTATCCCAGAACTCAGCACATAATACACTTTCATAAATGTTTGTATAATTACGTAAAAATTAATTAAGAAACATTTTAAATCTATAATGGGAACTTTTTCATTGCAAGTACCAGAAATCAGCTTAGGCAAAATAGGAATTTATTAGTAATTATAATTGGACAGTCCTTTGAATGTTCTGGCTGGCTATAAATACTGATGGACACAGATTCATATGATGCTATTATATCACTGCTCCTTGACTCTCAGTTCACCCTGTGTCTGCACTAAGAACTCTTACATTAACTTTCTTCACTTCACAAATGGCTCCAGTACATCTGGACTGGCTCAGTCTTTGGCGTTTGCAATTACAGAGGAACACCCTGGATGTTTTCATTAGCTCTAGCAAAATTCATAGGAAATAGTGATTGGCCACTTCTAGGGCACATAGCAATGCTAGCAGTGAGTTTAGCTGTGATAAAAACACAAAATTTGGTATTGCTGTTGTAAACTATCAAGGAGATGGCAGGCTGACTAAACATGTAAGTCCATTCAAATTATGTCAGAATGATTTTTCATTAAATAAATGAATGACCTACCCTCCAAATTCTCAATTTCCCTAAGTACAGAATCTTAAAAAATTTTAAATTTCATCAGAAAATTACTGAATTTGTCCTAAGTTAGGCAATATAAAATTATTCCTAACATCAACATTTATGTTATTTTTGTAGGTTTATGTTATTACATAGTATGTATTGATATTCTCTTTATACATATAATGGCAGCATTACAAATAGAACAGTTATGAAAACCTTATAAAATAAAGATACAAATTATTTTGAATTATTTAATTAAGAAAAATTAACATTTTGTTCATTGCTTAAAGAGATGTTTACATAGTAGGTATGGGATATTCTGGCTGAAGAAGTGTATGTCAGAAAAAAATTTTGCTAAATTTCATGTGATTTAAAATGATCTTTATTGTATTAATACAGTCTATAAGATCACATAGTATAAATAAATTTAACACCAACAGATTAAGTATGTGGCAAATAGTAGTTGGCTTTTATTTTGTTGTTTCAAAGAATATGTTTTTTCCATTAACCCACAATGAAAAACAAAGGAATGTTAAAAGGTGAAATGCATACTTAAAAAAATAAAACAACAACTGGTGACATTGAAGAGTTGAAATTATATGTGTTGATTTGTTTAAATGAAATTAACAGTATAAATAGTTTGGCTAGCAGTGTTTTAGAGTTACAATTATATATACTGAACAAATGGCTGAAAGATTGCTTTTACCAAATTATAATTTTGATCTTTATCTCTTACTAATCTCTTTCCTAAACCTTGAATATTCAAGGAACAAAATAAAAATATTTACTCTTTTTACAGTTCCATTGTGATTTATATGCTAAAGAAATAACAGAATTATTGTTTGGCAAGATATATTTTAAGCTAGAGAAACATGATATTGTTTTGAATTGACAGTATTATGTCAAGGCTAATTTTTAGAATTGTGACTAAAAAAATCTACCCATGCTTATTGTGGTTGTTTTGCACAAACACAATGCACCTGTAAAGGTTACCAATTCCAACACAGTCTGTGGATTATGGTGATCTATAATCATTCTTTCTAATTAGGTAGATCACCTTCAAGATTCATCTTCTTGAGCTCAAATGAAAAAGACACAGAGATGGTGATATATAGTTTAATGGTAGAGTGTGAACTTAATGTATGTGAGGCCCTGGGTTCAATCTGCATTTTCAACCTCTGTCATCGTGCTCTTCAAACACTCCAAATATGGTTCCCACTGGCCCCAGTGTGGGATGCACTGCACCAAGCAAGGTGGTGAGGACCTGGCTGTTTTCATGCAGATTTCAAAGGATACCCTATAGAGTCTCAGGGTTCAGGCAGGAAACGGTTTCACGGGTAGAGCCATCACAGACAGCCCCCCACTAGGTCAATGCCAGTAGAACCAAGGGGACAGGGTTGCCCTTGAGAGTACATATCAATAGAGCTACCAATGCAAGACTCCAACCTGGGAACCACAGCCATGCACAGAGGTGGGGCCAACACAGATGGAACTAGTTATACAGACACCACAGGGGTGGGGCTGCCCAAAGACTGTGGAGCAGGGACCACCACCTAATAGGTCTGAAGACAGAGCCTCAAGTCAAAGATTTTTTCGAAGCTTTAACGTTCTGGACTTACTTGGAACATTTTGTCCCTTTTTTCTTTCTTCTTGTCCCTTTTGGAATGGTAATGTCTGTCATGTGCTAACACACTATTGTATCTTGAAAGTATACTACATACTTGCTTTCACAGATTAATATCAATTTGCCTCAGAATAAGTCTCACCCATATTTCATTTAGATGAGACATTAAATTTAGACTTTAAAGTGGATGTTGGAATTAGTTAAAACTTTGGGGACTGTTAGGATGAAATGCAAGTATTTTTTATGGGAGAAGAAAACTTGGGGGGCTCAAGATGGAATGTTATGGTCTGAATATTTGTTTGCCTTAAATTCATATTCTAAAGTTTTTGCCCCCATCTCCACCCCTATGGTGATGATATTAGGAGGTGGGGCCTTTGAGAGATTATTGGATCCTGAGAGTGAATTCTTACAACTAGGAATCTGCCTTTATCAAAGAGGCCCCAGAGAGCTGCCTTGCCTCTTTCCACTATGCAAATGGCACTGAGCTAGTGAGGGACAATGGGCCCTTCCTAGACTCAGCATCTCTCAACACTTTGATAAGGTACTTCTCAAGTGGCACCTCTATAAAGGTGAGAAGCAAATTCTGTTTATAAGCTGCCTATAGGTTGTGGCATTTTTGTTATAGCAGCTTCAGTGGGCTAAGAAACAGACTTATCGCAGAAACTGTTTTAAAGTAATTTTTTATTTCAAATAGCCAATATCTCCTCACCCTCACCTGAGTACTAAGGATTAAACCCTGGGTGCTCTAACACTAAGTATATATAGGCTGAACCATGTGTGTGTGTGTGTGTGTGTGTGTGTGTGTGTATGTGTGTGGTTGTTAATTATTTTTATTCTTTTTAATTTTGAGTCAGGGTCTCACTAGGTTGTCCAGGCTGGTCTTGGACTTGTGAATCTCCTGTCTTTTCCTCCTGAGTCACTGTGATTACAGACATTCACCACTGTCCCCAGCTCAAATAGCTAGTTTTCTACTGAAAAAATACCCTCACAATAAGATTTTAAATATCTTAGTGATTGCTATGGCTAAAAAGCCTTAGAGTTGAGTATACTATTTATTTATTATATAATTCTTAAAAATCGGAATCTGAATGTGCTATACTTCAGTACATTCATCATGATATGTATCATAATATGTCATGGGATGATTAGATTAAATGCTTTCCTTGCAAAATGAGGGGATAGTTAATAAATGTTTCAAAAGCAGTCCCTTGCAATCTTTTTGGTACTATTTCCTGTCATAAACAAGAGTCATAACTCAAACCAAGGCTGACAATTCTGTCACTTGCAAAAATGATTTGTAAAGGTTAACTTATGCAAATATAAATGTTTACAAATTAATTTATTAATTTGACAGAGCTTATATTTTACCTCTCTAAAAACAGAAACTTAACTATATTTTTGACTAAATGTAATCACTGTAAAACTAAACAAAATTTGCTGAGTTACATGGGTGAAATTAGTATGGTTAGCAGGAGATAAACAATCATCTTTTATTGCCTTCAAACAAGGTCTTCTGAACGATCTTTCATCATTAACATGTAGAAGTCAGGAAATTATATTTTAAGGATTATTAAAGGCTATTAATCATACAAGACATTAAAAAGAAATAAGATCACCTTTTAAGCCATGATTCTTTTAACACACCAGTACACATGTTAGTTGGACTCTTTATTATTAAAATACTATACTTCTTATATATCCATAAATCCTTAAAGTGATAAGGACAGTGTATAATAATCATGAATGAGTTTATCTGACCAACTGCTTTTTGGATCTACTGCCCAGATTTACATTATCCTTTCCTAAATTTTCCAGTTTTTCACTATCCAGTTTCTGATATTTTCTCCTGGTTAGAAAATAGTACCTTAATCAAATAATGAGCACACTGTAGGGCATGATGTAACATGTAGGGGACATTGCATTAGAAAAGACGAAACCTAACTTGCTGGCTGCTACCCACTTCCGGGTCCTGGGGCCAACACATGGCTAGGATGGCGCCTGGCCATCAGCCAGAAGGCGTTACCGTGGGTTGTGACAAAAAATCGGACCACTTCTAGGATATACTCAGAACCCTTCGGCGCTCGTGGACAGCTTGTGTCACTCATTACTGCCTGTAGGATGGGAGTACATGTGAACTCTCCCTACCCTGCTGACCTTTATCCTGATTGGCTCCTGTACATTATATTAGCTGTGTGTGTTTTCTCAATAAATGAGCTCCTGCTTTGACTGGTCTCCCTGAGGCATCTGATTGTCCTCCAGTGAGGGAGGGCTGGGTGCAGGTGGTCAGTGGGCCCTCTCCTTTCTTGGTTCATCCTGGTCTGGGTGTGCTCTTCCATCTCTCCCACAGGTCTGGAGGGAACGAGGGCTAAAAACCCCGACAGCACACAATTCTGTTATTTCTTCTTCCAAGGACTCTGATCTTTCCCTTTTCCACTATATACTAAGATAAATTCCTGGGCAAAACTGAACCCTAATCTTAATTTCATTTTTAACCTCACCATTATTTCCTCATTTTCTATTGACATTTTCTAGTCACAGTATGCCCTCATTGCAATTGGAAAGTCCCAATATCAGTAACCCAGCTGTGTTTCTCAGAAGTTGGCTTCAAATGCTAATCATACAAAATCTCTAATGAAGCATTAGTAGGATTAAAAAAAAAAAAAAACAGATTTGGTTAAGACTCAGCATTAGTGGGCAAAACACTCTGCCAGGTAACCAAGATCATCAGAACTGTGTCACAAAACACTTAGCTTCAAAGATATTCTAATTTTATTAAAATTTACATTTCTACAATTAGGTTAGTCGATGATTTTTCATAAAATGTCTGAATGTCAGGTTTTCTTTTATTTAATTAGCCTTACAGTGGCTGAAAGTCTGTACTCTGTTTGGGGGAAAAAATTTGCTCCCAAGATGAAGGCTCTGTATTCACCTCACAGATTGTTTCTTTTGCTGAGAAGAAACTTTTTTTAAAAATTTATTTTTTTTGATTGTAGTTGGACAGAATACCTTTATTTATTTATTTTTATGTGGTGCTTAGGATCAAACCCAGGGCCTCGCACGTGCTAGGCGAGAGCTCTACCACTGAGCCACAATCCCAGCCACTAAGAAACTTTTTAGTTTGACTCCATCCCACTTATTGATTCCTGGTTTTAATTCTTGTATTATAGGAGTCTTATTAAGGAAGTTGGGGTCTAATCCCACATGATGAAGATTAGGGCCTACTTTTTCTTCCATTAGACACAGAGTCTCTGGTTTAATTCCTAGGTCCTTGATCCACTTTGAGTTGAGTTTTGTGCATGGTAAGAGATAGGCGGTTAATTTCATTTTGTGGCATATGGATTTCCAGTTTTCCCAGTACCATTTGTTGAAGTGGCTATCTTTTATCCAATGCATGTTTTTGGCTCATTACCTAATATAAGATAATTGTAATTTTGTGGTTTAGGCTCTTTGTCCTCTATTCTGCAGCATTGGTTTACCAGTCTGTTTTGGTGCCAATACCATGTTGTTTTTGTTACTATTGCTCCGTAGTATAGTTTAAAGTCTGGTAGTAGTGATGCCACCTACTTCACTATTCCTGCTAAGCATTGCTTTAGCTATTCTGAGTCTCTTATTTTTCCAGATGAATTTCATGATTGCTTTTTCTATTTCTATGAGAAATGCCATTGGTGTTTTGATCAGAATTGCATTAAATCTGTATAGTTCTTTTGGTAGTATGGTCATTTTCATAATTTTAATTCTGCCTATTCAAGAGCAAGGTAGATCTTCCCATCTTCCAAGGTCGTCTGTGATTTTTTTCTTTAGGGTTCTGTAGTTTTTGTTGTATAGATCTTTCACCTCTTTCATTAAGTTGATTCCCAATATTTTTTTGAGGCTATTGTAAATGGGGTAGTTTTCCTTATCTTCCTTTCTGAGGATTTGTCACTGATGTACAGAAATGCCTTTGATTTATGGGTGTTGATTTTATATCCTGCTACTTTGCTGAATTCATTTACTAGTTGTAGAAGTTTTCTGGTGGGACTTTTTGAGTCTTGTAGGTATAGAATCATATCATCAGCAAATACTGATAATTTAAGTTCTTTTTTCCTATGTGTATTCCTTTAATTTCTTTCATCTGTCTAATTGTTCTGGCCAGTGTTTCAAGAACTATGTTAAATAAAAGTGGTGAAAGAGGGCATCCCTGGCTTGTTGCAGATTTTAGAGGGAATGCTTTCAATATTTCTCCATTTAGAATGATGTAGGCCTGGGGCTTAGCATAGATAGTCTTTATGATGTTGAGATATGTTCCTGTTATCCCAAATTTTTCTAGTGTTTTGAACATGAAGGGGTGCTATATTTTATTAAGTGCTTTTTCTGTGTCTATTGAAATGATCATATGATTCTTATCTTTCAATCTATTGGTATGATGTATTATATATTTATTGATTTCTGTATGTTGAACCAACCTTGCATCCCTGGGATGAATTGTACTTGATCATGGTGCACTATCTTTTTGATATATTTTTGTATTCAATTTGCCATAATTTTATTGAGAATTTGTATATCTATTCTCATTAGAGGTATTGGTCTGAAGTTTTCTTTATTTGATGTGTCTTTTCCTTGTTTTAGAATCAGGGTGATATTGGCCTCCAAATGAATTTGGAAGTGCTGCAACTTTTTCTATTTCCTGAAATAAATTAAAGAATATTAGTTCTTCTTTAAAGATCTTGTAGAACTTGACTGTGTATCCATCAGTCCTGGGCTTTTCTTGATTGGTAGGCTTCTGATGGCATCTTCTATTTCATCACTTGATATTGGTCTGTTTAAATTGTCTATATCATCTGTTTCAAACTGGGCAAATTGTATGACTTAAGAAATTTGTCAATGCCTTCAATATCTTCTGCTTTATTGGATTATAAGTTTTCAAAATAATTTCTAATTATCCTCTGTATTTCTATGATGTTACCTTTTTCATCACTTATAATGGTAATTTGATTTTTCTCTCTTTCTCTTTGTTAGCATAGCTAAGGGCCTATCAATTTTATTTATTTTTTCAAAGAACAAACTTATTGTTCTGTATATTTTTTCAATTATTTCTTTTGTATCTATTTCATTGATTTCAGCTCTAATTTTAATTATTTATTTCTTGCCTTCTACTTCTTTTTCTGCTGATTTGTTCTTTTTCTAGTGTTTTGAGATGTAGTATGAGGTCATTTATTTGTTGAATTTTTCTTATTTTAAAGAATGAAATCCATGCAATAAACTTTCCTCTTTCATAGTGTCCCACAGAATTTAATATGCTGTGTCTGTGTCCTCATTTGCCTCCAAGAATATTTAATCTCCTCTTTGACGTCTTCTGCAACCCATTTCTCATTCAGTAGCAAGTTTTTAGTCTTCAGGTGTTGGAGTAAATTTTTATGTTTTATTTTGTCATTGATTTCCAATTTCATTCCATTATGATCTGATAAAATGCATAGTAGTATCTCTACTTTTTTGTATTTGCTAAGAGTTACTTTGTAGCATATTATATGATCTATTTTAGAGAAGGATCCATGTGCTGCTAAGAATAAAATGTACTAGCTTGTTGAAGGATGAAATATTCTATATACATCAGTTAAGTCAAAGTTATTAATTGTGTTATTGATATCTATACTTTCTTTATTCAACTTTTGTTTGAAAGATCTATCCAGTAGTGAGACATGTGTGTTAAAGTCACCCAAGTTTATTGTATTGTGGTCAATTTGACTCTTGAACTTGAGAAGTATTTGTTTGATGAACATACCTGCTCCATTGTTTGGTGCATATATATTTATGATTGTTGTATCTTGTTGGTGTATGGTTCCCTTGAGCAGTATGTAATGTCCATCTTTATCTCATTTGATTAACTTTGGCTTGAAGTCTCTTTTATTTGATACAAGGATGGAAATCCCTGCTTGCTTCCTCAGTCCACGTGAGTGGTATAATTTTTCCCAACCTTTCACCTTCAGTCTGTGTATGTCTTTTCCTATCAGATGAATCTTCTGGAGGCAGCATATTGTTGGGTCTATTTTTAATCCAATCTGCTAGCCTATGTCTTTTGATGGGTGAGTTTAAGCCATTAACATTCAGAGTTATTATTGAGACATGGCTTGTATTCCCAGTCATATTTGTTTATTTTGTTATTTAACTTGACTTGATTTTCTTCTTTGATTAGTTTTTACTTTAGGGTACTACCTCTCTGTGCTGATTTTCATTGTTGTTTTTCATTTCCTCTTCATGGCACATTTTTCCAAGGATGTTTTGTAGTGCCAGTTTTCTAGTTATAAATTCTTTTAACTTTTGTTTATCATAGAAGGTTTTTATTTCATCATCAAATCTAAAGCTTAATTTTGCTGGATACAAGATTCTCAGTCGACATCCATTTTCTTTCAGAGATTGATATACGTTGTTCCAGGATCTTCTAGCTTTCAGGGTCTGTGTTGAAAAATCTGCAGTTATCCTAATTGGTTTTCCCTTATATGTAATCTGATTCCTTATTCTCGTGGCTTTTAAAATTCTTTCCTTATTCTGTATGTATTTAATTAGCCTTATCGAGGCTAAAAGTCTGTACTCATTTTCTTTGTAATCTACTGCCACATTTTGAAATCCCAAATTATCTTTCATTTAATACAAAATATACCAAGCTGTTTTTTAAAAAATAACAGATATACAGAATTTTCAAAAATATTTCCCTTTCATTGTGTAATTGAATTATTTTAACAACTACTCAAAGTCAGGGAGAAATACTTGTGGAAAAAACTTTTCTCTTCTTTTTTTATAAATGCCAACATCTCATTTCTATTTATGTCTGACACAATGCCTCCAGTGCTGGGGAAGGAGAAAGTGCAACTTGGGTTTCTACCTTCTATTATTTCTAAAGAAAGTCAAATTTTTTATGCATATCAAATATATTTGATATGCCACAAATAATATGTCTCCAAGAGCAGTTACAATGAAGAATTAAAGAAAAATTGTCAATCATCATCAAAAATAGAAAAAAAATAAACATAATATCTCAAACATTTATTTGAGACTCACTAAGTTCTTTCAAAATCAAACATAACTTGTCTGATTTGAAAATGATTGTACATTGTCATGTGTTTCATTCTATATGGAAAAGAGTCCATTTTTTCAGGGAATATATATTATTGGCAAAAATATCTAAAATAGGTCCTCACTTTAACTTATATATCAATATAGCTCATTGGGCTTTTCTTTTTAAATACACTCTATATTGTGTATATTGTACTCACACTTAAAAGAAATATACATATAACATAGCCTAATTTGCTTAAATGATATAGCTATTAACTTGCCATTAAGCAAAATAAGAAATAACATTAAATAAATGTTAGTGTTCATATTTCATTTTTAATTTTCATCTTTTTAAATATTTAAGCAGATATAACATGTACACTACTGCTTCCTGATAGTGATTCATATAATTAGTCACTTGTGCCTAAACAAAAAAATTCTAAATAAAAATGATCCACTTTGAGTTGAGTTTTGTACAGGATCAGAGATGGGAATTCAATTCTAGTCTATGAAATATGTATTTTCAGTTTTCCCAGTACGATTTCTCGAAGGGGCTATCTTTTCTCCAATGTATGTTTTTCATTACTTAGTCTAGTATGAGATAACTGCATTTATGTATATTTGTCTCTTTGTCTTTTCTTTGTTCAGTTGGTCTTCAAAATGTCTATTTTGGTGCCAATACCAAGCTGATTTTGTTACTATGGCTCAATAGTATCATTTGAGGTCTGATATCATAATGCCTTGTGCTTCACTTTTCTCACTAAAGATTGCTTTGGCTATTCTGGGCCTCTTATTTTTTCAAATGAATTTAATGACTGCTTTTTCTATTTCTATGAAGAACATCATTGGAATTTTTATGGGAATTTCACTGAATCTGTATAACACTTTTGGTAACATGGCCATTTTGACTACGAGAAAATGTGTGCCCAACACTCCAATACATCAGCTCAGGAACTGACTTCCCTAACAAGACTCCTAAAGTATAAGAAATAAAATCAATAAGTAGACTCAATCAACAAATGGGCTAATAAAATGAACAGACATTTCTCAGAAGAAGATATACAATTAATCAACAAATAGATAAGAAAAATGTTCACCATCTCTAGTAATTAGAGAAATGCAAATCAAAACTACATTTCATCTCACTCTAGTCAAATGGCAATTATCAAGAATACAATCAATAATAAGTGTGGATGAGGATGTGGAGAAAAAGGTACATGCATACATTGCTAGTGGCAATGCCAGCTGGTGCAACCACTCTGGAAAGCAGTATGGACATTCCTTAGAAGACTTGGAACGAAACCACCATATGACCCAGCTATCCTACTCCTTGGTCTATACCCAAAGGAATTAAAATCAATATATCATAGTGGCACAGCCACATCAATGATTATAGCAGCTCAATTCACAAGGGATAAACTGTGGAGCCAACCTAGATGCCCTTCAACAGATGAATGGAAAAGAAACTGTGGTACATATACATAATGGACTATTACTCAGTATTAAAATAGAATAAAATTATGTCATTTGCAGATATATGGATAGACTTGGAGAACATCATGCTAAGCAAAGTAAGCCAATACAAAAAATCCAAAGGCCCAGTATTCTGATAAGTGGATCCTGACCCATAATGGGGTGGGAGCTTGGGGAGAATGAAAGAACTTTGAGCCAAGGGGAGGGAGGGAAAAGGAGGGACATGGGAGTAGGAAAGATGGTGAAAAGAGATGAACATCATTACTCTAGGTACACATATGACTGCACATGTGGTGCAACTCTACATCATGTACAACCAGAGAAATTAAAAGGTGGGCTCCATTTGTATACAAAGAATCAAAATGCATTCTGCTATCATGTATAACTAATTAGAATAAATTTTAAAAGAAGTCAATAAATGGGATGGCATCAAACTAAAAATCTTCTTCCCACCCCAAGAAAAAAAAATCCAAGAATGTGAAGAGAGAATAACATATAGAATGAAAGAAAATCTTTGCCACCTGCACCTCAGATAAAGCTGTAATTTCCAGGATATGCAAAAGACTCAAAAAAACTTAACACCAAAAAAAAAAATCAATAAATGGGCAAAGGAACTGAACACACACTTCCTAAAAGAAGAAATATGAATGGTCAACAAACACATGAAAAAATGTTCAATATCTCTAGCAATTAGAGAAATGCAAATTAAAACTACACTGAGATTTCATCTGACTCCAATCAGAATGGCAATTATCAAGAATACAAGTAACAATTAATGTTGGTGAAGATATGGGGAAAGGGTACACTCATGTATTGCTGGTGGGACAGTAAACTGGTGCAACCCCTCTGGAAAGCAGGATGGTGATTCCTCAGAAAACTAGGAATGAAACTCCCTTTTCACCCACTTATCTCACTACTTGGTATAAATCCAAAGGATTTAAAATCAGCATACTACAGTGATGCAGCCACATCAATGTTTATAGCAGCTCAATTAACAATAGTTAAGCTATGGAGCCCACCTAGGTGACCTTCAACAGGCAAATAGATAAAAAGAAAATGTGGTATATATACATAATGGAGTATTACTCAGAAATTAAGAATGACTTTATGACATTTGCCAGTAAATGGTTGAATCTGGAGAATATGAGGCTAAGTGAAAAATTACAATCGCAAAAAATCTAAAAGGTCAAATATTTTCTCTGGTTTCGGGAAGCTAACCCACAATAAGTGTGTAGGGGGGTGGGAATAGAAGGTCAATAGATTAGACAAAGGAGAATGAAGGAAAGTGAGGGAGACAGCAATGGGAAAGATAGTGGAATAAGTTTGACATAATTTTCCTAAAAATGTGATATATTCATATACATGTATGCATATATCAAAATGAATCTCATTTTCATGTTCATCAACAAGTCTGGAGTCCTAATTGGAATAAGATATAATCCATAAGATATAATCCATACTTGTATAATTATATCAAAATGGATTCTACTGTTATGTATAAGTAAAAAGAATCAATAAAAAATAAAAATAAAAACAAACAAATAAATAAATAATTTTTAAAATTCGTGTTCTCAAGGATTAAGGATGTAGCTCAGTGGTAGAAGATGTACTTAGCATATGTGAGATCCTGGGTTCAATCCATAACATATTTCTGATATGGGGAAGCCAAGAAATAAAACAAATAAATAAACAAAAACAAACTATTTATTGCATAATACTTCACCCTCCTACCAAAATGTAAGCAGTTTAAACAAGAAAGTAACCTAAGTCCCTTAACTTACTGGAAAAATTTAATTTTCAACCAGTCTTAGGAATTCCCTATGACCTTCAGTTACTAAATTTGCCTCAGTGCACTGAACACAGGCCATCCTACAAACACAGTGCCCTTTCTAAATACATCTCTCTAGAACAGAATACAGCTTCAAATATATCAAAATATCAATATACTTGAATATTGATGAACTTAATATCAAAAACTCTTCTTTTTAAAGTTTCCTATTTCCACTTCTTGGTTATTGTCTCAATCTCTGAATGCTATAGCTTCTGATACAGCACAGTTCATGACGTCATGGGTTCATGTTCCATAGCCAATGCTGTGTACTCAGGCACCTTCCAATTACAGAATGTTTTGTAACCTAAAAAAACCTGTTTGTTCAGATTCTTCTCTGTGTTCCTGTATTTTAAGTGATAACAACAATCTTTTTCTTTGGTTATGGGTGGGCATTTCTGAATGAGGGTCTTATGACATACTTTAGGGGAAAATCAGCTAGGTTTAAGGCTTGCTGCAAGGGGATAGAGGCTAGAATAAGGTGAGAGTAACTTTCTTGTTTCTCAGGGCCATACTCTGTAGGTAGTATGTTCTGCACACCTTCAGTATTCAGACAAGGGTCAATAATCTCCTTATATAGATGTATAGTCATCATCAAGATTACCACTATGCTTTTTATTTTGGTATCATAGATGATTACAATGTTATCTCTTCCATATTAATTGACAAATAAAAAGTGGTTGATGCAGAGAGCAAGGGGAGAAGTATAACTGATTACTTTATCTCTAATCTTACTTGGGCTATTGTTATGAGTTTCTCTGAATTACATTAATAGCATATATTAAAAGAATTGGATGAACTCTAGTCATGTAAGTAAAATCCCAGATTTTCAAGAAAAACAAAGAAACAAAGATGATATTTATCATCTTAATTTAAAAAAACTAAAATCTTTATATTAATACCAGTAGAAAAAAGATTTTTTTTCATCTGACCAAATACCTAATGAGATAAAACTCACAAAATCTTGATTCTCTTTTTTGTTTTTACATTTGAATCAAATGGGGTATAATTTCTCATTTTTATGAGTGTATAGGTTGCAGAATCACATTGGTCATACAGTCATGTATATACATACAGCAATACTAGTGTCTAATTTATTCTGCTGTCCTTCCTATCCCTCCTTCCCCTCTCCTTCCCTCCCATCACTTCTTAATTCTCTTTACCTCTGAGTCACTCTAATTTCATTAAAGTGACATTTTCTATTAAAATAGTGTCTTAATTTCTAGTTTTTACTTGTAGTTCCATAAAATAGGCATTTTATATATATTGTTCATCAGAAGACTGCCTCGCTTTGAACTTTGAAATATTTTATTTTTAAAGTGATATCAAAAATGTAAGAGAGGGGCTGGGACTATACTTCAGTGGTAGAGCACTTGCCTAGCGCATGTGAGGACTGGGTTCGATCCTCACTCAGCACCACATAAAAATAAATAAATAAAATAAAGGCATGCTGTACATCTACAACCACAAAATTTTTTTTAATATAAGAGGAAAACAGCAAAGATATTAATACAAATTTTTATACCTCTGATATTTTATATATATAATATTTATATATAATGTTTAAATATAGAGAGCTTTCCACATTATTTTTTGCATTTTATATTAATTTATAGTTTTCTCACACTTTGAACAAGGTTCCTTGCACAGCTGTCATATCTGAAACTCAAATCATTAGTGTTGAAATTAGTGAACATCCTTAAAGTCTTATGCTCTTTCAGATAGGAAAAAATATAACTTGTGAATAACTATGATATTGTTAAGGCAGATGGAAGTGGCAGATTACAATTGTTATATCTGGGGCATGTCTATGCAATCAACTTCTTTTCATCAATGGTTCTTTGGCTGTTTGACTCTATGACTTTCATCTTTCTTCTGTCATCACAGCTGCCTGGAGCCAGGATAGATATTTGACCATACAGAGATGTGTTATGATAATGAAAGTCCATAAGAGGTTTAGTTATTTCAGAGTAAAAATCGAGGGTAAGCAGAACCTTCTTCTGAGAGGTGAGGGGAACAGAAATAAAAGAGAATGCAACAGAGAGCTGCTGCCCCCAGGAAAAGAGTGAGAAGGTACTTTTAGAGTATGAATAAATTACATGTTGACAACTAAATAATATGAAGAGAAAAACTGAGTCTTATGAGATTTTTAACTTTGGGAAAAAATGAATTTCCAAATAAAAGGTAAAGGAAATGAAAATAGAGTAGTTTTATGGACCTATTACCAGAAATTGCATTTTATGATGAAATAACTATTTTGGGGGGAGGGGAACCGAGATTAATAACTGATGAATGGCCAGGTACAAGTACTATTTATGAAAACAATACTGCATAAGCCCTATAACACATAAGGGAGCACCCCAAGAAAATTAAGCTATATCTGTCAGTGCATTTACTAATGGAAATGAACTATAATGTTGATATGAGTTGTTAAACAATTCTTTCAATAAGCAATTGAACAAATAAAAGTATAATATGGAGTAATACTGCATTACATAATTTCTAGCAATTAGAAATCTGCAAGACAGTACATAGACCAATAATACATCAATGCTTTACTGAACAACCTGAGTTGACAGTGAAACTTACTAGATAGTTTTACTTCATGAAGCTATTATAAGAAAACTTTCCTTGGAGGATATAGTTGATAACTTCCAATGTAAGGCTTAAGAAAAAATTATGACAACAGATCTCTAGTGGATAACAAGGAAAACAAAGGAAATCAGTGAATACCATTTAATTTAAAAATATTATTATTTTGTTTTTTTAAGGAGTCAAGATAATTATGCCCAAATAAAACAAAACCCTATAAAATTATCAAGTGTCATTGTGGGCTGATTTCACAGACTAAGATTCAAAGGTAATATCTTGATATTTAAACTAATGATTCAATTTGGAATATGAGTATTATTTGGTTTCCTGGGGAATAAATACTCTTACCAGATATTGAGCCAGTCTCTTATCCTCAATCATTTCACAGAAAAACAAGAATTTTAGAGGGTCTAATAGCATTGTGTTGATGAATGGTAACAATTCATGGGGTTTAGTTTTTGGAAGAAGCAAGAAAATTTAGACCATTTGTCAATGCAAAAGGATCTTAGGACTAAGAAGAAGGAAGGCGAAGGGGCAATAATTGGTAATGTGCTTGGAAATTATACATATATTGACTTCAGTGATAAAACAGAAAAGCAATCTACAGAAAGTGGTGTGAACCATTATTATGTGTGCATTATATATACAGAAATACCCACAAATTTTGTTTATGTGTGTGTGTCTGTGTATAAAAAGAGAAACTAATTAGATAATGTCCTATGGTGCACATCATAACTAGTACCCTAACTCACAACTAGCCAAGAGAAAAATAAAGCTGTTATATACAGTTCATAATTCCATGATATATACATGATTGTGGGTTCTAAGAAGGCTACAAAAAGTAAAGATGTGGAATTAACATTACCACAACTAGTGGGATTTAACATTATCCAGCAATATAAGTCCATATTTATGTGTAATACATGTTTATCCTATGATATTTTTCTTAGCACATGTGATTTCCTTCCATTCCAAACACCATAATTAGCTCCCTATAAAAGATTTCTAGTACCAGTGTTTCTTAACACAGTTACTCCAATGTAGAATGTTACTTGTTTCCCTGAAGGTTTGGCTTTGTCCTCTTCCCCCTAATTTTCTATACATGAAAAGTATAAATAACCATAGTTTGGAGGTGAATTAGTTAATACACAAAATCAAGGGAACAATCATGGAAAGTAATGTGATCATAAATTTTATTGTAAATGGTCCTATCAAGTTTAATGAAAAACTGAATAAGATTAATTTTTCTAAAAAGTTTTAGGAAGGATATATTGATAGTGTATAATCCATAAATGAAAATAATAAACTTGCTAACACTCAGTTTTGCTTGATGAAAAAACAAAAATATCAGAATATAAAGTTATCTATGTCTTTATTTCTCAAATTATGGTCTAAGAGCCAGCAGCACAGATATCACCTGACAGTTTGTTAGAGATGCTAATCTCACATCCCCGGGTAATCCTTCCTACTAACTTGAACCTTACTTTGTAACAAGATCTTAAGTTTGATGCACACTGGTTTGGATTATCTTACACTTTAGACTTTTATATATTTTATAAATATTTTCATATAATTACCAAAATTAAAAATTTAGTCAAAGTCTGTGGAAACATTCAGGAAATCATCAGAAATTTTTGTATTAGCAAAATATATCTTCACAGAAATTTATGACAAAATTAAAAGAATTCAGAAATTGAAATAAGAAACCAGAGACCACAAACACATTACCTGCAAAATATACCTGAAAAAGACTCTCCTAAAACAATTAAAGCAGCAGCAAGGTAAAGATGGTGCAATATTTCAAGTGAATTTTGCATAAACACAAGTTAACTGCCTATCTTTTAGCACTAAGGAATGGCTACAGTTTACCAAAATGCAATTATATTTGGACTGCAAACAAAAAAGTCAATAACATATCAAGTGCCGACATATTAATGTAAATTTTAGTGTAAGTTTTTATTTTCTTTTTAAATCATAGTATCCTGTGGAAGAACAGAGATATCAAAATTTGTCACAGAGAAATAAATATGGATTGCTACATATAATTATAATTAATCAAGGGTTAAAAACCAAAATCTGAATTGATTAGAATCTATGTTGATTAAAAAAAATAAAAGAAAGAAAAAAGAACATTCAACTTTGCCTCCAGAGTTTGGGGTCACTCTATTACAGCTCTGTTTACATCTGACTTTTCTAATCAGAAGATTTCAACAGCACTGGCAAAGTCTCAAGACAAGCCAGAAGGATGAAAATCATATCATCAGCTATTCATTATGTGGGGATTATTTGAAACTGTTTGCCAAATACTAAAACAGTTTTATAAGAAAATTAAGTGCCAGAGTTAAAAGAATAATTCAGAACATTTAAGAAATGATTCTGATAGTGGGTCTCACAATCTGTTAAGATAGAACAATATGTACTATTAACTATATATATATCAAATCTGGTAACCATATCAAGAAATCCAAGCCAAACATTTTCAAATCAGATACTCTGAGAAAGCACAATTTCTTAACCATACCATCATCAGAAAGACCATTTAATTTGGCTTGGAATCAGATTGCTATGCAGATGTTGCACAAAAATAATTAAAAATTCTAATTGATTTTTAGTTGACAGAGGGTATACCAGATGTTACATAGTGAGCTGAGGTCGTTATTCCATTGTCAAAAATTACTGTGAAGAATATCAATTTACTTATAATTGTAGTAAACTAATAACTATAAAATTGAAGGCTTTCTCCTCTCAACAGTTGTCTGAATTTTTAAAGTAGTAAAAATCACTTTTCCTCAAATAATAGGAATCCTTAAAGGATTAAAGAATAAAATAATTGAATGAGGGAGAGAAAAATTAACAGCAAAAGGATATTCTTTTTCTTCTAAATGATTCCCCTGTTAAATTTAAAGCCTTTTAAATGAAAACACTAATTGTATGACTTTTCCAATGTTTCCAATGTTTCAGAGAGGACTTAACTTCTCAATTTTAGTTCCTACCAGCATTCTTTCCAATTTCACCTTTAAATTCTGGTAATTCCTTCAACTCCTTATCCATATAGTTTATTGTTGTTCAATTATTATTATTTTTTACCATTATTTCAATGAACCAATGTTGTTTTTAATTAGATCATACAATTATTTTCCCCTTTATACAGCAAATCATTTACTTTGCCATATTAGGAAATTTGCCATTATTCATTTTCTGTACTGTTTAATGGAAAAACTGTCTTTTCACTCACATTTTCCTTCATCCAGTCACCATGACCTCTAGTTTTGAAGACATTCCTGTTCTTCAAAGCTAAGTATCATCCTCTCTGGCTTTCACTCCCAATACTGTATGGACCCCATAATCATTTAATTCAACATAATCTCAGCAGGACCAACATTTTCCTCTTCAGCTCTCTATTTCTACCAAATGTCTCCAACAATCCCTATGCTTGCATCAAAGCATCAAATGTTCTCTTTTGCTTTTGGTATTCATCTAATGGGCTAGGGACAAATTGTCTTAAATGTTCTTGCCTGATTCAAAACTGATATTACAGTCCTTTTGAGACCTGGATTATTACTGGTTGAGTCTTACTCTTAATTATATCCATACAGGATCTCAAGCCAAAAGCCAGGGAGTTTCTTTCTTTGTAGGCCTTTTATTCCCTTTTTTTGATTGCTGAAAACCCTAGTGTGTTTCTTTATCTCAGCTTCCTCCTCAACTATCCAGCCTTTCAATAGCAGCTTTGAAATTGAGAACCAGAGGACTATTAGTTTCAACTGGTAGATTCACCTATTTAGTTTTCCTTTACCCACGGATTTTGACTTTTTGAATCCCACTACTTGAGTACAGATATTTTATATTTTTCCCAGGTTTCTAGATCTTAATGAAAGAATTACTTTAGAAAAAAAAAACTAGTTGCTGGACTCAGAGATCTATATTGTGTGTGTGTGTGTGTGTGTGTGTGTGTGTGTGTGTGTGTGTGTATGTATATTTATATATTATATATATTTTATTTGTTCTTTATTTGTTATATATATATATACATATATATGTATATATATATATATATATATATATATGACAGTAGAGTATATTTTGACATATTTATACAAACATGGTGTATATCTACGTCTAACTGGGATCCAAGTCTTGTTATATTTACACATGGGCTGTGTCTCCTCCTTGAATGTATGTTTCCTAAAGAAAATATCTTTGTCTTCTGGCCATTGCTGTCTCCCACACACTTAGAATTGAGTACAGAATGTACATATACAGTAGCACATAATGAATGAAATGAATTAGAACAGAAAAACAAAAAACTAAGATCAGAAATGGAAAGAAGAAGAGTTATTTTTCTCTCTGTCATGTGAAACCACAGCCAGAGGGAGCTTTCTGCAAGCTAGGAAAAGGACTCTCACCTGGCCATGCTGGTAAACAACTCAGTAGCCCTGGAATTAGTATGTGTTGGTACTGAGGTAATCTAGTTCTAGTATTTTTGCCACATAAAGTAATACCAACACATCTCATTTAAGCAATTCTTCAAAAAAATTATTACTAAATTTGTTAAGAATAAATATATCAGGGGCTGGGGATATAACTCAGTTGGTAGAGTGCTTGCCTTGCATGCAAAAGGCCCTGGGTTCAATCCCCAGCACCACACACACACACAAAGAATAAATATGTCATTATAAAGTGACCATAAAATAACCAGTAAGTTTTTGAATTTTACATATTCTTATTTTTGCTATCATAACACATTCATCACAATAGTGATATAGTTAAACTTGAAGGCTCAGGGCTAGACAACAAGATTGAATCTTAGTTCCATCATTCAGTATTTGTTTCACCTGGGGGGAATCTCTTAATTGTCCTAGGTTCAGTTTCTTAATCTGTAACATGTGTTAATAGAGTTAATTGTAGCATAAAACTTACAGGATTCTTGTGCATATTAATGAAGTTAATAAATGTTTAAGTACTAAAAACAGTGCCTAACACAGGAGATGTGTTCAATAAATGTTAGTAGGTGGTATTCCTTGTAATGTCAAGAACTACTTCTTAAATTGTTCATGTGCTTCAGGGCATATACTATAACTTGTCACAGTAATTTATAACCAATTTCATTTAAAACATTATACCTCTATATTAAGTTACTTCACAAATATTTATGACTTGAAAGGTTGGTGATAGTCTCAAGTTTTCCTTCCCTTCATTCCTGGTTTGTAATGGCAGACTAGATACACATATTGCGTTTGGCTCCCTCCTCCTATCTTTTAGTAAACCACTGAAATGACAACAAGAACAAAATACTTACATTCAAACAATACAAAGAAGGTAATCAGAACAGGAAAGGCAGATCTCCAAAGCTGAGGAAGTTGTAATTCACTAAGCACAAGAGAAGGCCTAAATTAGGTGTAGGTCATTATTATTATTATTATTTTAGTGATAAAAATCCCTTTCCTTCTACTCCTCCCTAACTGGTAAAATTGGGAGAATGGGAGAATCTGATGGTTTGTGAATCTACATGTCTTCCCACATATATGTCACTTGCAGTAACCATGATCATTCAGAGTATGGTAATATAATGACAAAGGAACAAGAGCAAACCACTTACACAAATCCATTTATCCCTCATTAAGAAATATTTGCAAACAGTAAAACACTAAGGAGAATTAATAGAACAAAAGCAAGAGTGAACCAAAATACAAAGATTACATACTCATATGAACTAAATTATGAGCTCTAAAATTCATTATTTTGACACCTGGACAAAGGGCTTTTTAGGAGGTAACTAAGGTTTTAAAAGGTCATAGGAGGGAGTCCTGTTCCATTAAAATTGGTTTCCTTAGAGGAAGAGGAAAGAAGAAGAGTTATTTTTCTCTCTGACATGTGAAGGCACAGCCAGAGGGAGCTTTCTGCAAGGTATGAATAGGACCTCACCAGAACCTGGCCATGCTGGGACATAAGGCTTTCAGCCTCCAGAAAACTGTGAGAAAATAAATTTCTTTTGCTTAAGCCTCCAAATCTGTAGAATTTAAAAAAAAAAGAATTTTACTAAAAAAGCACACTGATACAAGGAAAAAAAACCCCTCAATGTTCAGAAACAAATTATAAGTGGCATTTTTCAGAGAGATTCAAAATGACATACTACATATGAAAAATTCTACTCCTTAAAAGGAGCAGAAGGATTCATAGAAATTAAAACTATCACTGTGAAAATAATAATTAAATTGATGTAGGTATTAAGAGAATAAAAAGATTTTTCCCTCAATACAGAGAAGACTTCAAAAGAAGGAATATATAAGGAAAAAAGAAAAAGAAGATTAATTTAAGAAAATCACTGATATGGGAATAATGTTTGCATAACCCCCAAATTCCTCTGTTGAAGTCCTAACCACTAATGTGATAGTATTAGGAAGTGGTGACTCAATGACTGGGAATAGTGTCCTTGTAAAAGAGATGTCAGGGAGCTAGCTAGCCCCCTCCATCAAGTGAAAACACATAGAGAATCCCCCATCTATGAATAATAAATAGGACCTCCCTAGGCACCAAATCTGCTAGTGTCTTATCTTTAACTTTCCAACCTCCAAAATTGGGAGAAATAAATTCTGTTATTTACAAGGTACCCAGGTGATGGTATGGTTTGTAGCCTAATTTGACTAGATCATATCAATATGCATACCCTCCCCCACCCCCTCCAAAAAAAGAAAAATGAGAGGAGAGGGAATAATTAAATAAATAGCATGAACTATTAAAGATAGGAATGTTTTGAATGAAGTTTGTCACAAAAGGCAAAAGAAATATCACACACTTAGACTTAGTGGGTTAAATTTCAGAAAAGGGATCAGAAAAGGATCCTAAAAACTTATAGGACCTTCTCCTCCACTACTTGCAGGAAAAAGTCAGTTAGCATTTGATTCCTTATTAGCAACTCTGAACTCTGAAACAGTGAAACATATCTTCAACATTCTGTGGAAGATGATTTTGAATATGAAATTTGCAGACTAATGATATCAATCAAATATAAATGGAAAATAAGGATATTTCAGACATGTAAGAATTCAGAAAAATTTACTTTCCATACTTTTAAATTACTGGAGGACATTTTTACTTAAGCAAAATGAATGAAAGGTTCAAGAAAGATGAATTGATGGGCATAAATTGGAATTAAAGAAATACTGTATATAAGACAGAAACACAACATAAACAGAATCTTAGAATGACAACTAGCCAAGAGACCTAGTAAGAAATCATTACATATCAACACATTCAAGACATTAGGTGGCAAAAGAGAGTACACCAGTAATGTGTTAGGAGGCACATATTTATTCTGAAAATAATTAAAAAGAAGACACTTGAAGATTCTTGGAAAAATTAAATATTGTTTAAAAAGCTGTTGAAATAAAGCAAAATTCTAAATAAGAGAAGACATTTAAGATAACACTATTATTCATCCATGCACAATATTCCTTCAGCTATCAAAATTTTACTACAAGTAAAAATCTGTGTTTTTTATGCAGAAACCCAACCACAATACCTAGTCAAAAGGATTAATTAAGTAACCATAACATTATAAATTATAGCAAATGAAATTAATTTTCAGAATAAATTTATAGTAGGAATTTAAGAACAACTATAGCTAATATATATCTTAACGTCTGCAATTATTAAGAGTACTAGCATACCAGACAGAACATGGGATGTGGCAGGAGATTGGAGAAAACTTAATGGATGCAATCCTTCATTATGTGAAATTTGAAGTTAATTAAAATAGATGGACACTGATATGAAGTTTAATCTTTGTTATTTAAATTTATAAAGATATTAAATTGATAAAGCAAAATTAAAAATAAATCTTAAGAAGTCAGAAATGAAATCTTAAGAAGTAGGAAATGAAAAATAAATCTTAAGAAGTAGTTCTTACCTTCCATTGAGGAAAAACTACATTTTTTCTTAGAGATAATATATCAAGTAATATATAAAACATACAACTTCTACCACCAGAAGAACTACAAACAGATTGTTAAACAACAACAAAAAAGGAGTATGTCTAAGAAAGGGAACTGAGGATATGATTTAGGACATTTTTTTATACTTTTCCTCTTCCATGCTGTTTGAATTTTTATTCCCATAATCACATATAAAAATTCTAAAATTGTATTTTTGAGGTTTAGCTGAAACTTGCTTCATTAATATTACTTTCTAAATGGATTCTCCTCATCACAGTAGAGTTGCTAAAATGTATGTATATTATTTTTCTATGAAGGAAAAGTGACATACTTAGGGTTGTTAGATCAAGGAGTTCTATCAGAACTTTCTAATCACCATTTCTATTTCCCCCAAATAAGAAATATCTCACAATTTTTATAACCCTCCATATTCAAAACATATCATCATATTATAGACATTTTTACAGAATCCACATTCTACAATTTCTTAAAAGAAAAATTGCAAATAAGAGGGTAATTAGAATATATATAATATGATCTCATATTTTGGATATCCTGAGTGAACACAGTTCTATGTTAATATTACATAAGCAATATAACAAGAAATACATGTTCACTTACAGACTGGTGTGGTAGGGAGAAAGTTGCACTCTTACCTTTGACTTTTATAATTGCTTTTATTTTATATATGTAGAAATTATGATCTAATAGCACAAAATGAAAGATAATACTTATATGAATCATAAACAGGATAGCTGAATACTGTGTTTAAAATACTGATTACCATTAACAAAACTAATGTATACTAATCCCATTAAGTGTTGCCTTATTGAAAAGGAGTCAATTTTTTGGTCTTTGAAGCATAAGCTGTATGTTTATACATTTGTAATTAGAAAAATATCATCTGTATAAATCCTTAATCTAAGACTCTACTGGAAATTTACATCTGTAGATTTTTAAAAATTCAACACAAATTTTACAAAGAATCCCACTACAATTTAAAAAATTTTACAAAATTTTGAATGTTTTTAGCATGTTATATATCATTCATTGGGCCAGTAATTAAAATAAGAATATGTACACTGTAATTTTACAAATATAATTAGGAAGTATTTTAAAATACAACCAACATTCAAAGTCTAATATGCAATTTGTAATTTAGATTAAATCTGTAAAGAGCCAGACCAGCAAACATAAATTTATGTAATTTATGTAAACTGGCATATACCCGTCAACAACTTCTCAGTGATATTTCTTTCCTCTTGTTTCTCCTTAAAACATGACTATAATTACCAGCAGTGATTTGATGCAACTGACACTAATTACATTATTTCTCTAAAAACTTACATGCATTACATTGTCATCACAAAGTTTTAAGTTTATAAATTTACTGGCCTACTAAGTTGAAATGAGATTAAACCGTGCCTTTCCATATGAAAATTGTAGGCACTTCACAGGTGATTCAAGAAAATGGTTGTAATTTTTTTATTTTTATGTATTTTTAATTTTTAATTTATTTTTTAAAAATAAAGGACAGCGGAATGCATTACAATTCTTATTACACATATACAGCACAATTTTTCATATCTCTGGTTGTATATAAAGTATGTTGACACCAATTCATGTCTTCATGCATGTACTTTGGATAATGATGTCTATCACATTCCACCATCTTTGCTAACCCCCTGCCCCCTTCCCACAAATAAAAGTCCTGAGCATTGGCGAACACCTGTAATCCCAGTAGCCTGTGAGGCTGAGACAGGAGGATTTCCAGTCCAATGCCAACCTCAGCAACGGGAGGCACTAAGCAAATCAGTGAGTTATATATTTTATATTTCAAAATATAAAATAGGGCTGGGGATGTGGCTCCAGTGGTCAAGTGCCCCAAGTTCAATCCCTTTTTTTTTTTAAAAAAAAAAAAAAAGAAAATCAAATATAAAAACTATGCTTCAGGACCACAGTTGTTATTTTGTTTTAAAAGAGTCAGGCTAGAAAAACAATACTCATATTTGTCTTTTTATTTTATTGAAGAGATAAAATTAATAGTCTTATTTCTTGATTATTTCATTTATAGTTTGTAAGCCTAAAATGAATTCTATACAACTGAAAGAAATGAAATTATATTAGGGATTAACTGAGTGGTAACTAAAGGTGGGTAGGGTGTGGCTGGAGGAGATGGGTCCCTGGGGGCTGCCTTTGGGTATATATTTTGTATCTGGCAAGTGAGTAAGTCAGAGTTGCCTTTCTGTCTGCCTGTCTCTCCCTCCTCACCCTTTTCTGATCATGTCCTGAGCCTCTTCCTTCTGCCATATTCCTATATCATGAGGTTCTGCCTCACCTGGAGCCCCAAGAAATGAAGCCAACTATCTCTGAACTGAGACCTCTGAAATGGTGAGCCCACAAATAAACTTTTCCTTCTCTAAAATTGTTGTTCTTGTCAGGTCTTTACAGAGAAAAACATTAAACTATTTATGAGTGAAATTTTATGAAATCAGGTTTTGCTTTAAAATATCTCAGGAAAGAAGAGAGAATGGGAAAACATGAAATAAAATATAAAGCTGACCATTTCCAAAGCTGAGTAATTTTACCATGCTACTTTTGTGGGTCTTTGAAGTTTTCTTTAAGAAAACAAAATAAAAATGAAATTCCAAACATAGCCAAACTAGAACCAAAAGTATTATATTGTCTGATTTGTTTGCAGGACAGAATAATAGTGTGTTTCCAAATGCTCTTGATTTGATTATAATTAGATTACTAACATTATATTAGTTGACCTCTTGAAGATAAGAACTTTTTTTAATAGAGTATTTTTCAGAGTAGTACTGGGTTCATAACAAAACTGCAAAGAAGATTCAGAAGATTCTTATACTGCATTGCATTTCAAGTCCCTAGTACATAACTAGTATGAAAAGGTGTTGAATGAGATGCTGATAGAATAATAAGTAAGGCTAAATTAAGAAATGAGAATTTAAAATATTATACTAATAATTTTGTTACCATTTTATAAAATCTGTCATTAAAATCTCCCAGTGTTCTTTTCATAATAAAACCATATTTACTTACTAATATTTAGTAATTTTAAAGGATATCCTGGGCTTAAATATGAGTTAATCTGTTTCACAATTTTAATTTCTGGAACTTGCCAGTGCAATGTAGGAGGCAAAAGAAGAATGTGTCTGTGACACTGATTTTCAGTTACCTACTAGTCACCAATATGTTTCTATTCATTCAAGTACTAATGCTATGAACATTAAACCAATAGAATAATATTGTGCAAGACAAGATTGATAAAGCATAGTCACAAGATCATTATTTAATCGGTTACTCTAGAATGTTGATTTCAAAAGAAAATTCCTTAATTTCAACTGTAAAATATACATATCCTTCAGAAATGAAAACATACATAATTTTTGAACAGTTTATTCTATTCTCTATGAAGAGATTAGGATTATACTTATGAATACACGATTATTGGAATTCACCTTAAATGTAATTAAGTTAAAGAATAAAATTAATTTAGTGATGTTAAATGAAGTCAGTATACATTTTTTTAAACTTGAAAAACAGCCTTTTCAAAATGCACACTCTTAAAGAAATATAATCTATCAATTTTTATTTTCATTTTACCATGCACAACTTTTCATCTCTTTATTTCTCTTTCTGATTTTCCATATATCAGTTCCAAGGAAGAATCAACAATTGAATGGTTTACAAAATATTTCACTCTTACTGATTAATATAACTCCACTGATATACCATCATATGTCATAAAAATGTAAAGTAAAAGACAAAGTACTTGAAGGGTTTGTAAAATTGTAATTTTTCTGTATTCCCAAACTATCCCCATATATTATATCTATATACTATTAAAGGGGACGGAGTGTGGATCTATGGTGTATGTGTGCCATTAAAAGCCAACAACAGCAAAACACTGTTAGAAGGAAAGGGATAATAAGGGATTAAAAATGAGTATTATGGAGATAGCTATGGGCTGTCAGAATTAAGAGCTCTAACCTGGCATTGTTCTGACCCTGTTTGTTACTCACTCATCTGACTAGAAAAAAAAAAAAAATCCATTAACTGAGGAAAACAACATGAGTTAATGTTTTAGATTAAGTTATAATAATTTGAGGACTGGAGTCATAATGCTCACTATTAAACATTTTATTTCAGTGGAATACTTTCTGACTTCTGATATGATGCCATCGTGAATGATATTATTTCAGAAATCAGGCAGATAAATGAATAGAGAAAGGAAGAATGAAAATGAGTACAATCAGAAATGTAAGTTGTAAATAGACTGTGTCTGTGCTGCTTACACTAAGAAACAAGTGAATATGAACTCGTTTCTGATGAAAATCATGATCTCACTGAAGGGAGGTTTTTATTCCAAGGAAAAAATGTTAAGTCAATAACCATTCCACAAATATAATAAGCAAGGTGTACAATCACTCAGTTAAAAGGAGGATCTGACTTCCTATGAAAAACATCTGATGACCCATATGATACAGAAAGTAAATGATCAAAACACTCAAAAGAAACATTCATATTCCTTCCTTAAGTGTAACATATAGATATTACTTATGAAAAAGAGATATTGGAAAATATGAAAAAATAGAGATTTGGCTCATAAAACAAAATTCATTTAAATACTAAACAAGACAGAGATAAGAAAAAGGATTTAATTCAAGCAGTTAATAACTACATTAAACTATTATAAAATCATACCTTCAATATTTCTGTATACTTTTGAAAACAGCATATAAAATCAGAATATTTTAAGAATTAAAAAGTTCTAAGAATTAAAATTTCAATTTGAATACACCAATTTGCTTTAAAATGCCATGTCTTGCTTACATTTAAATGTCTTCAAAATTCCAACTAAAATACATATTTTTTGTTATGTAAACTGAAATTAAAATTTAATATTTTTGTAATTGATAGGCAAAATTTTATATATATATAACCATATATATATATATATATATATATATATATATATATATATATATATATGGTTTAAAACAAAATGTTCTGGAATGTATACTTTGTATAGTGGCTAAATCAAGCTCTTTTACACATGTGTCACTTCACATATTTCTCTTTTTTTGTGATGAGAACACGTAATATGTTCAGTATTTTTCAAATATATAATATATTGTTATTAACTGTGTTCACCATGGTATATGGGAATCTCTTGCACTTACTCCTTTTAGCAGAAATTTTAGGCCTTGGACTAACATCTCCCCAGTCTCCCCAACCCTCAACCTTCTATGAGTTAGACATTTTTTTACATTCCACACATCAGTGAGATCATCCAGTATTTATGTTTTGTGCACAGCTTATTTTACTTAGGATAATATCTTCCACACAATGTTCATCCATGTTCTCCCAAATGATAGAACTTGCATATTTTTATGGCAGAACAGAATTCCACTGTGTACCTGTATATCACATTTTATTTTTCCATTGATCCATTCATGAACACTTGAGTTGACTCTGTATCTTGGCTATTGCAAATAATGCTGCAATGAACGGGATTTCACATAACACTTAAACACACTGCCTTCATTTGTTTTAAATGTATACCTTGTAGTGGCATATGGTAGTCCTATTTTAAATATTTTAAGGAACTTTCATACTGTTTTTCATGATAAGAATGCTAATTTAAACTTCTATTAACAAAATCCAAGGGTTTCCTTTTCTTTACATTCTTGCCAACACTTGTTATTTTTCTTCTTTTTTCATAATAAGCATTCTAACAGGTGGGAAGTGATATCTCATTGCAGTTTAAATCTGCATTTACCTGATATTAGTGATGCTCATCATTTTTCCATATAACTGTTGTCCATTTATACATTGTCTTTCAACAAATCTCTATTCAGATCCTTTCTATAATTTTAATAAGGTTATTTATTTTCTCACATTATTGAAATGTGTGAGTTCCTATATTTTGAATATTAACCCTTTATCAGCTGTGTGGTTTGCAAATAAATTCTCTCATTCTGTAAGTAGTCTTTTCACTCTGCTGTTTGTTTCCTTTGTTGCACAGAAGCTGTTAGCTTGCTGTAATCCCATTTGACTACTTTTGTGTTTGATGCTTATGTTTTTAGAGTCATATCCAAAAAAATCTTTGCCCAGACCCATGTCATAGAGCTTTTCTCCTTCATTTTCTTCTAGTGGTTTCACATATTCAGGTCTTATGTTTGAGTTATTAATCCATTAATAATTTACTTTTCTATACATGGTATGGATGAGGGCAAATCTTAATTCTCCTGCACATTGTTAATGAGTTTTCCCAGGACCATTTATTGAAGAGACTTTCCTTCCCCTATTGTGTTTTCTTGGCAACTTTGCTGAAAATCAATTGATCACAAATGTGTATTTATTTCTGGACCTTTATTCTGTTCCATTGGTCTATAGGTGAGCATCATGCTAATTTGGTTAATATAGCTTTGTAATAGATTTTCAAGTAATATAGTATGATGCCTCCTCTTTGTTTTTTGCTCAAGATTGTTTGCCTACTTGAGATGTTTTGTGGTTTCACACAGATATTATGATTTTTTTCTTTTTACGTGAAATCTCTTAACAGAATACTCATAGGTATTGCATTGAATCTGTACATTACTTTGAGTAGTATGGGTATGTAATAATATTATTTTTTTCAATCTAAAGCATGACATACCTTCCCATTTATTTGTGTGTTCATCAGTATCCTTCTTTGGCGTTTTTTAATTTTCATTGTAGCAATTTTCACCTCCTTAGGTAAATTTATTCCTAAGTATTTTATTTTTAAAGCTATTATAAATAGAATTGTTCTCTTAATTTATTTTTATATAGCAATGTATTAGTGTGCAGAAATGCTATGTATTTTTGTATGCTGATTTTGTATCCTGCAACTTCACTGAATTAAAAGTTCTAACTATTTTTCAGTGAAGTATTTTGATTTTTTTCTATATATAAGATAAAATCATCCACAAACAGGCATAAATTTGCTCTTTTCATTTTGACTTGATGCCTTTACTTCTTTTTCTTGTTTGTGAGCTTTTCCTACTACTTTCGTAAGTACTATGTTGCATAGATGTGACGAGTGGGAATCTTTGTCTGGTACCTAATCATAGAATGCTATTAATTTTTCACTAATGAGCATGATGTCACCTGTGAACTTGTTGAATATAGCTGTCTTGAAGTACATTCCTTCCATAGCTAATTGGTTGAGAGCTTTTAATATGAAAGAATTTTGAATTTTGAAAAAATATCCATTTATGCATTTTTGATATGATTGCATTATCATTCTGTTAATGTGTTGTATCATATATTTGACTTACCTGTATTGAACCATCCTTGCATCCCAGAGATACATTCCAAAGAAATGTGGTGAATAATCCTTTTTAAAAAATATTTTTGTTGTTTTTAGATATACATGATAGTAGAGTGTATTTTGACATATTACACATACATGGAGTATGACCCATTCCAAATAGGATCCCATTCTTGTGGTTGCATATGATGTGCAGTTACACTGGTCATGTATTCATATATGAACATAGGAAAGTTATGTCTGATAAATTCTACTGTCTTTCCAATTACCTTCTCCACTCTCTACCCTTCATACCCCTTTGTCTAATCCAATGAATTTTTATTTTTCCCTTGCTACCCTACTTTATTGTGAGTTTGCATCCACATATCAGACAGAAAATTTATCCTTTGCTTTCTGGAATTGGCTTTTTTCACTTAGCATGATATTCTCCACTTCCATCCATTTACTAGTAAATTCCATAATTTCATTCTTCTTTATGGCTAATATTCCAGTGTGTGTGTGTGTGTGTGTGTGTGTGTGTGTGTGTGTGTGTGTGTACATTTTCTTTACCAATTCATCTGTTGAAGGGCATTTAGGTTAGTTCCACAGTTTAGCTATTGTGAATTCAGCTACTATAAACATTGATGTGGCAGTGTCACTATAGTATGCTGATTTTAAGTCCTTTGAGTATAGACCAAGGAGTAGGATAACTAGCAAATGGTGCTTCCATTCCAAATTTTCTAAGGAATCTCCCTACAGCTTTGCAGAGTGGTTGCACCAATTTGCAGTCCCATTTGCAATGTATGAGTGAACCTTTTTCCCAACATCCTTGTAACATTTTTGTTACTTATTCCTAATAATTGCCATTCTAATTAAAGGGAAATGCAATCTCAGTGTAGTTTTAATTTGCATTTCTCTAACTTGTAGAGATGTTGAACATTTTTTTCATGTTTCTGTCCATATGTATTTCTCCTTTCATGAAGTGCCTGTTCATTTTCTTTGCCTATTGACTGAGTTATATTTTTTGAGTTCTTTGTATATCCTGAATACTAATGCTCTATTGAGGTGCAGGTGGAAAAGATTTTCTCCCATTCTGTCAGCTCTGTCTTTGTGTTCTTGATTGCTTACTATGAAGATTTTTAGTTTGATAACATCCCATTTACTTATTCTTGATTTTATTCCTTGCAATTTATGAATCTTATTGAAGAACGTGGTTCCTAAGAAAACATGATGGAGAGCTGGACCTACTTTTGCTTCTAGTAGTCACAGGTATCTGCTCTAATGCCTAGGACCCTACTTTGAGTTGATTTTTGTGCAGGATGAGAGATAGGGGTTTAATTTCATTTTGCTACATAGGGATTTCCAATTTTCTCAGCACCATTTCTTGAAGAGGCTGTCTTGTTTTGTGCATGTTTTGTGTGCCTTTGTCTAGGTTGAGATAATTGTATTTATGTGGGTTTGTCTCTGTGTCTTCTATTCTGTACCATTGGTCTATATGTCTATTTTGGTGCCAATACCATGCCATTTTGTTAGAAAAGCTCTATAGTATAATTTAAGTTCTGGTATTGTGATGCCTCCTGTATCACTTTTCTAAGGATTATTTTGGGCCTCTTATTTTTCCAAATGAATTTCATGACTGATTTTATTTACTATTTATATGAAGGATGTCATTGGAATTTTAATGTGAATTGCATTAAATCTGTATAGCACTTTTAATAGTATGGCAATTTAGACAATATTAATGCTACCTATCCAAGAACATGGGAGATCTTTCCATTTTCTAAGGTCTTCTTCAATTTCTTTCTTTAGAGTTCTGTAGTTTCATTGTAGAAGTCTTTCACCTGTTTTGTTAAATTGATTCCCAACTATTTTGTTTTATTTTTTGAGGCTATTTTTGTTTTATTTTTGAGGCTGAATGGGATAGTTCTCCTGATTTCTCTTTCATCTGATTTATTACTAAGGTATAGGAATGAAATAGATTTTGGAATGTCAAATTTTTATCATGCTAATTTGCTGAATTCATTTATGAGTTCAAGAAGCTTTCTGGTGGAGTTTTCTAGGTGTTCTAAATAGAGAATCATGTAATTGGTAAATAGGGGGATATCTTGAGCTCTTCTTTTCCTATTCCTATCCCTTTAATTTCTTTCCTTTGTCTAACTGCTCTGGATAGGGTTTCAAGGACTATGTTGAATAGAAGTGGTGAAAGAGGACATCCCTGTCTTGTTCCAGTTTTTACCAGGAATACTTTACATTATTTTCCTTTTAGAATGATGTTGGTCTTGGATTTAACATACATAGTTTTACAATGTTGAAATATGTTCCTATTGTCCCTAGTTTTTCTAATGTTTTGAGCATGAATGGATGCTGAATTTGACAAATGCTTTTTCTGCATCTATTGAGGTAATCATTTGGTTCTTGTCCTTAAGTCTTTGGATGTGATGGAACATATTTATTGATTTCCATATGTTGAACCAATCTTACATTTCTGGAATGAAACCCACTTGATCACGATGCACTATCATTTTAATATGTTTTGTACTCATTTGTCAGTTTTATTGAGAATATTTGCATCTATGTTCATCAGGGATATTGGTCTTTAGTTTTATTTCCTTGATGTGTCTTTGTCTGGTTTTGCTATTAGTATGATACTCGCTTCATATAATATGTTTGGAAGGGTTCCCTCCTTTTCTATCTCATGGAATAATTTGAGGAGTACTGCTGTAAGATCTTCTTTGAGGGTCTGGTAGAACTTGGCTGATAATTCATGTGGTCCTAGACTTTTCTTTGTAGTCAGTAGGCTTTTGATAGAATCTTCAAGTTCATTGCTTGAAATTGATATATTTAAATTTTCTACATTCTCTGGATTCAACTTGGGTAGTTCATATGTCTTTAGAAATTCATTGATGTCTTCATGATTTTCTATTTTCTTGGAGAATAGATTTTCAAAGTAGTTTCCGACTAACATCTGTATTTCAATAGTGTCAGGGGTGATATTTCCCTTTTTCATCACGAATTTTTGTGGTTTGCATTTTTTCCTCTCCTTTTCCATATTAGCATGACTAAGGGTTTGTTCTTATCAGCCTTTTTGCTGCTGTGATGAAAAGATCTGACCAGAACAATTTTAGGGGAGGAAAAGTTTATTTGGGGGCTCACTGTTTCAGAGGTCTCAGTTCATGGATGGCAGGCTCCATTCTTCAGGGCTCAATTTGAGTGTGAACATCATGATAGAAGAGTATGGAAGATAGCAATATAGCTCACTTGATGATAGAAAGCAGAAAGAGAGGTCCCCATTTGCCAGATACAAATATATACCCTAAAGCCATGCCTTTAATTCCCACCTCCTCCAGACACATCCTACCACTTCAGTTAACACTCAGTTAATCCCTATCAGGGGATTAATTCACTGACTGTGTTAAGACTCTCACAATCCAATCATTTCTCCTCTGAACTTACCTGCATTGTCTCACATATGAGCTTTTGGAGGACACCAAAGCATAACAGGATTTATCAATTGCATTTATTGTTTCCAGAACAAACTTTTTGTCTCAATTTCAATTTTATTGATTTAGCTCTGATTTTAATATTTCCTGTCTCCTACTGCTTTTGGTGTTTGCTTTGTTCTTTTTCCAGGGCCTTGAGCTGTAATGTTAGGTTATTTATTTGCACACTGTCTATTCTTTTAAAGGATGCACTCAGTGCAATGAACATTTCTCTTAGAATGGCTTTCATAGAGTCCCAGAGATTTTGATAAGTTGTGTCACTATTCTCATTTACCTCTAAGTATTTTTGTATTTCATCCCTAATTTCTTCTATTATCCATTGGTTATTCCATAACATATTATTTAGTCTTCAGGTGTTAGAGTAGCTTCTATTTTTTAATTTTATCATTGATTTCTAATTTCATTCCACTATGCTCATGTAGAGTTGCCTTATGGCCTAAGATATGATCTATTTTAGAGAAGGATCTGTGTGCTGTTGAGAAGAAGCATATGCAGTCTTTTTTTTAAGGTTTTAAAATGATCTTTATTGTATTTCTTTTTTATGTACTTTTAAAATTAATATGACAGCAGAATGCATTACAATTCTTATTACATATAAAGAATATAATTTTTCACATCTCTGGTTGTATACATAGTATATTCATACCAATTTGTGTCTTCATACATGTACTTTGGATAGTAATGATCATCACATTCCACCATCATTAATTACCCCATGCCCCCACCCTTCCTTTCCAACCCCTCTGCCATATATATATGTATATATATATCTATATTCACACATACATATATACAACACACACACATACAGAGGTAAATGTTCCCCTATTTTATTTTTATACCATGTCTATGTAATTTCCTTACTTACTCTTAAAATTCTATCCAGAATTTATTTTTATATAAGATTTGAATTAGGAATATGACATGCCTTTTCAAAAACTGATGACCACATAATTTTTTGAACAATGCTACTTTTCAACACACTTATAAATTCTATGATTATGATATTCTAAATTCTAGTTTTCTTTTTGTTATGGTCTAACATTCTGATACTATTTTAACACTATTCAAATTATGTGATAACTTTTAATGTATATTTAAATATTTATTTCTCTTTATCTTAGGATTTTCATATTCCAGAAAATGTTCAGCAGTTCACTCAGTTCTTTAGCAAAACATGCTTCTGAGATTTTACTTGGAGTATATTTTATTTATAGTTTATTAAGATAATTTATATCTTCTCAGTACTGAGCAATCCCATTGAACAATATGTCATGTCACTCTCATTATTCTTTGCCATTTCATCATATCAGATCTACAAGATTCCTGTTAAATTTTATTTACTTGTTCAATATTATGTTCATTATTTGGATATCATGTTCCCATGTTTATACTTCTTATTTCACTTACCTGTCTAAAAGTATTGGCTAAAATTTCCATTAAAAATGTCTTTGTAAAAATAATGGAGCTAAAAGTAAGCACTTGTAATTTATTGCTGATTTCTATAGTTAAAATAGTACATGTGAATGTGAATGTGGAGCGGACATTTTAAATTATGTTTATGCATTTTATTATGTTTATGCTTTTATACCTACTTTATTATGATTATTTTGAAAAGTTCAGATTGGTTACTTTTAAAATTCTGGATACTTATAATTAGCACTCTTTCATCCATTAACATAATTGATTGCATTGACACATATTCTAATATTGTGTTATTCTTAATTCTCAGAATAATCTGATTTGGCCTTCACACTTCGTTGTTATAAGTACTTATAAGGTCATAAGTATCAGTAACAAAATTGAAATAAGCATAAAAACAAAAGGAGAAGGGATAATTAACTGGGTAGAAGGAATAAATCGTGAAATCAATAAAAATTCAGATTTTTTTTAGCCCCAGTAGCTAGGGATTTAAAGATATCTAGACTTGCCTTCTAACCCATAATTTTGTCTTTCTTTGATCATTGTGTCCCTTATTTTTTCCTACTGCTTACAATTTTCTTATGTTGCCAAGAATAAAGTTGCTTTTAAGTATTATTTCTTTGAAAGAGACACCTGAATTTTTCTGGTTCCTAGTCTAGAATATTTAGAAGGCTTTTCTCCCATGCATTGGACAAAGCAGTCTTAACCAGGATAAAGGTGCATAATATTGTTGATCCTACAGCAACAATGTAGATTTGTGTTAGGTTTGAGAGGCATTTTCCAAGAAAAATGTTGCCATGGCACAAAATTTCATAGGTTTTCATTCCAAGAATAAGTGTTCTTTACTTGCTAAGTTTTATTTAAAATTTTGCAAATTATGATGTAAATTAGATTATCAAATGATTTTTCAAGGTTTATTTTCACTATTATTGTCAGGTTTTAGTATGAGGAATTTTTTGGCCAAATTAAATAAACTTGAAACATGTCTGTCATTTCATAGTTCTGTCAAAGAATATGCAGGTTTATATTCAGATTTTTAAGTACTTAATAATTGAAAAAAAAATCTATTTCCTGTAGTCTTCTTCTATGAAGCAGGATTTTTGAGTGGCCATAAAAATGCAGAGAGTTTCTCAGGAGTCATCTGTACGAAAGAGACACTCATTTTCAATTGCTTTACTGTGTTTGCAAGAGCAGTTTCAATTTTGAAAAGTAACTTAAAAAAGTATTTAAAAAAAATCTTAAAAGAAACTATCAATTTGAGATTTCCCTAAAAATGTATCAAATAAACTATGTAATTTAATATTTTAGGGAAAGGTATATAAAAAAATTGTAAATAGATTATATGAAAATTGCTTGAAGTCTATAATATAATAACTCTCCTATCCGAATGTTATATTTTAGGTCTTTACCCAGAATAATGTATTAAAATTTTAAAAAGGAAAGAAAAATATGGATGGATGGATAGAAATAAAACTAAGCACATTAAAATTGAATTCTATTTTATTTTCTGAGATCCCAGATAGAATTCCAAAATGTTTAAGAATATAGCACATGATAAAGTTAACATCATAAAATATATCAAGAAAAAGATTATTTAAATAGTGTTGCAACAACTCAGTGACATCTGGGAAGAAAGTATCATCCACACTTTATATGATAAACCAGGATAAGTCCTAAGCATATGCTGCATTAAAATATCAAGTATACAATCATAAAACATCAGAAGAACTTGGAGTAAACCCACAAAACTTTCAGTGAAGAAAGCTTTTGTAAAGTTTAATTAAAAACTTAAAAATTAAAGACCACAAGCAAACATTGTCAAGCTGTGAATATTTGCAACATATAGCACAGATAAAAATCTCTCATACATATAGAAATCCTGGAAACTGATAACTCAGTCTAAAAGAAAAATGCAAAAAAATATCATTAGAGAATCCACAGGAAAGAAGTCACAATAATGAATTTTAAAATGATTATCATTTATAATATGAAAAATACAAATTAAAACTGTCCTAAATATTCTATTGGCACTATCAGCTTGGTACAAATCCAAACTCTCAAACAAATACTTTAGAAAAATGAATGCTCTGAACTTATGGGGACAATACAAGGTAATACAAGCTGATATACTAAGGGAAGTTTGACAATATTAATATTATTCAAAATTAAAAATCCCTGGATCTTTACATTTAATAATTATATTTCTAGGTCTTTTCCCCACAAATTTACATGTATAAAACAATATAGGTATGTATGATTGATTATAACTGCATATTATTGGGCAAAAGCTTTATATGCATAAATCAGAGACACATTAAATGAATCATGGTATTATAGTTTAGATATGAGGTGAGGGGCCTGAGGTGAGGCAGAAGAAAGTGATGGAAGGGCTTGGAGAGGAAAGCCCCCAAAAGCTTATTCGTGAGCCGACATAAGAATTTTCAAAGGTGAAATTACTAGGTTTAAACAGGTGTCATTTAATGAGTGGATTAATCCACTGATAGGGATTAACTGAGCAGTAACTCTGGCAGATGGGGTGTAGCTGGAGAAGGTAAGTCACTGGGGTCATGCCACTGAGATTTATATTTTGTCCCTGGTGAACTGAACTCTCTTGCTGCTTCCTGGCTACCGTTTTTTGGGCTGCTTTCCTCTCCATGTCCTTCCATCACTTTCTTCTGCCTCACCTCAGGCCCAGAGCTCTGACGCCTGGCCAACCATGCATTGAAACTCCGGAATCATAGACAAAATGAGCTTTTCCTCCTTTAAGTTGTTCTTATCAGTGTCAGGTATTTAGGACACAGCAGCATAAAAACTGACTAAAATACATGGCACATCATAAATATATAGATAACTTAATGAGGAAGCTTTATATACCCAATATAGAAAGATCTCTATGACATTAAGTAATACAAAGCAATGTACAGAACAAATTTAAAATATGCTAAGTTTTGGTACATAAGAGCAAGCAAGAATATATATTTAATGTTGTTTATATATGAATAAAACTTTTGAAGGCTACGCAACATATATTAAATCCTTACTTTAAGGTGGAGTATGATAAATTTGGGTAGAGTCAGGATGATTGTGGGCAAGAAAATTTTTCCATGTATCTAATTTTATATATACCATTTTAGACCACATAATATCCAGTTTATTCCCCCAAATAAAAATACTCCTTACTTTCAAATCATAATCATACTCCTATATGTCAAACACCATGATTTAAAAATCTTCTATGCTGGGTGCTGTGGTACACACTTGTAATCCCAACGGCTCAGGTGGCTGAGGCAGGAAAATTGTGAGTTCAAAGCCAGCCTCAGCAAAAGCGAGGCCCTAAGCAACTCAGTGAGACCCTGTCTCTGAATAAAATACAAATTAGGGATGGGAATATGGTCAAGTGCCCTTGAGTTCAATCTCCAGTTTCTCCCCCCCACACACACACAAAAAATCTTCTAAAATAGATTTCAACTGAGGTTATATTTAATGATTTTAGCAGATAAGAGCTCTTTTAAATGAAACCACAATCATATAAATATCTGCAAGATATTTAAAATAAAATAAATTATGAATTTGAGTAGAACAAATAAATGTTCACTTTCAAAGAAGTGCACAGGAAAGTATTTGATATTGTTTCTCTTTCAATAAAAAAGCAAGAAAATAAAGACTATATCTTGGGCTATTTTTACTGAGAAAATTGCATTTTGGGAGGCCTCTGTTTTATCATTTCAAACTATAAAAAGGTGATATTGCTAACATGATATTTTGTCAATGATACTGTCACAGGAAGAAACTATATCAATGATATATTAGGTTATCTTCTGATAATGATTTTTTAAAGAGCCCTGAGGTTATTACTTAAATAGAAAAAGTAAATGAAACTTAGTTTGAATTCTGAAGGGAGATCCACAATAAAATACATTATTTTAATATATGTTCCATAAGTGAGATGTAATCTATTTCTATTAGCCTCAGGTCGCTTTCCCTCTTTCCTCCTGCTCCATAAACAAAGGAATATAACTGCATTATACATCTTTTTTCAATAACAATTTAAATTTCCAAAGGGTATTTAAACCATACATTCATTAACCAACTTTATTTTTCCAATTCTCTAAAGTTAGGGAAACATGGAGTAGAGAGATAATTCTGGTAAGGTAATTATAACCCCCACTAACCATTACAAGTCTCATTCTTATTTCAAAGTAAATTTTTCAGTAATTCATTTGCTCCTTGTTCAGAGAACATAAAAAAAATTTAAGCAGTAAGGAAGACCATACTTGAACAACATATTTAAAATATATTCCCACTCTGTTTCTCTTTTTCTGCCTTATTTTTCATCATAGCACTTAACCACCAACTTCAATCATTATATATTTTTTAGATATTGTCTCTACCTACAAGAATGGAATTCACATTGCCTACAACAATGATTATATTTAGT
This sequence comes from Ictidomys tridecemlineatus, assembly GCF_052094955.1. Taxonomy (NCBI): domain Eukaryota; kingdom Metazoa; phylum Chordata; class Mammalia; order Rodentia; family Sciuridae; genus Ictidomys; species Ictidomys tridecemlineatus. The sequence goes on along the minus strand of NC_135483.1, from coordinate 176,428,406 downwards.
AACATGTTCCTTAAATTATTATTACTGCATGTTCTCATATGTTGTCATATAATGAAACTTTCATAGAATTCTTCCTATTGAAGAGACTAACCTGAGCATGATGTATAAATGCAAAGGGAAAAATACCTCTGACTTCAGGCTTTAACACAGCATGGTATAGATTTATCAAAAAACAGGGAGAACAATAACACACACACATCTGTTGAAAGCAGGAGACACCTCTTATTTTAATCTGCAGTATAAGAAGCTGGAAACAAATGGAGAGATGATAATGACTTAGCAGAGAAGATGAAGAAGGTAAACCTAACTGTTGGTACAAAAGAGAAAGATTCAAGCACAAAATCAAGTAAAGATAGAGGAACTAGGTCTTCCTAAGAAGTAGCATGACTGAGAATTCTTGTCTCACCTTCTCATTCACAAAAAAGTAGAAAGATTTATTATCTAAAGAAATTCAACCACAAAAGTTCTGCATTTAGGGATCCCATTTCAGTAGAAGACAAAGGTAAGGAGCTAGACCACAGATAAGAAGAGAGAGTGGCGTTCCATAAAATGGAATAGTAATCCCTCTATGGTAAGCTAGCCCTCTTCCAATCAGTTCTGAGACACCAGAAATCAGCCTCATATCCCTGGAAATTCATATAAGGAAGCCCACCCTCTACATGGAGAAAAGTTCTATGAATGTTAACATGCGGGATGTCCCGATTAAAAAGATCTTTTTGGACTACTCAATCACACAAACTCCTCCATCGCATGAAGTGCCTCATTCTTAAACATGAATGGAAACATGAATGTTGAGCCAATAATGTAGGAATCCTAACTGCCGCCTGTGCAGGTCTCCAGGCATCAGCATCCGCACAGGACCCCCAGCCACCCACCAGCACAGGAATCCCAGCCACCACTCCCACATAGGACCCCTGGCAACTACCCAAGCACAGGACCTCCATGGTATGGACCCCCATATACCAACGTGGGGCTTCTTCAATTGCCTCCATCTTGGGACACTGCAACCACTACCATAGCCCCCTACATGTGGTGGCCTGCACCTGGGGACACTGGACAGGGTCTGGAGACAGGCACCAGGCATAACACCGCATGCCACAGAGCTGTATCTCTGAGCATACTGCCCAATGCCACCATCCATCCCAACCTAGAACCCCATTTCTGAAAGCAGCCACTTCCATCTTGGGACACCTTTGTCACCATCTTTAGTCGGGCAACTCCCAGCTGAGAACACAAGGTGAGGCTTAGAAGCAATATCAAAGTATTTTTAGTCCCCAACTCCTTCCTTTCCCCCCTGACAGCCACTAACTCAGCAAAGTGTTTGAGGCTAAGCTGCAGGTCCATAGCTCACAAAACCTGTCCCTGAACTGCCCACTACAAAACAGCTCTCGGAGACAAGTACACAGCCCCCAGGTGAAGCCCACAAGACCTCAGGAGAGAGAAATTCCTGATGGGGAAGTAGAGAGGGAAGGGGTGAAATACAGTTTAGAGACTGAATTAGAGACCAGGAATTGTGAGGTCTACAGGCCATATAAGGATATAAGACCAGGCCCCAAAGGGCCTTGGGGTGCTGTCTCCCACTGAGGACCAGAATGTGCTATATCCCACTTCCAGGAGCTCTACCCTCAAGACCAACCCTCCCACCCTAAAAACCTCCACCATGCTGATGGTGGAGAAAACAATAGACAACCCCACCTATTGGATCAGAAGGAAAGATAACTGAACTCCAATAAAAACAATCCTTGTATTTTTTTCTTTTCTCTCTCACCCCCATCTCTCTCTCTCTCTCTCTCTCTCTCTCTCTCTCTCTCTCTCTCTCTCTCTCTCTCTCTCTCTCTCGTCCTCACATCCCCAACATTTGTGAAACCATGAATTAGGCTACTGAGCACTGGGATGTCTGAATAGTATATTATAGTTGTGTTACATATTCTTATCTGCTATTTTTACATTTTTTATTTTTCTTAATTTTTGTTTGTTTTTTGTACTCTCTCTATTATAATCTTCCCACTTACTTGTCTCCCCACAAATCACTTTCTCTCTTTTCTCCTGCTACTAGCCAACTTCTTTAGATTCCTCTTTCATACTTCCTAAGATCTAATAATTTTATATCATCACCTCCTACCTCCTTAACATCTCATCTTCACTTCTCCCCTGGTTCTCTCTTTGTCCACCATCAGAAAATGTACACCCGTTTGCAAACCTACTGTTTATATTGTGCATAATAAGTGAACTCGCCATTTCTGTTTATTGTGATCAAACTGTAAATATCTTAATAGGAGCTCTTTGTTTTAAGGCTGTATATTGTTTGGAATTGGGATCTGTTAATATTGTTCTCCCCTTTAAAGTACAGGTTTTAGAACCCTGAAGGTACACTTCGAGTCTATAAGGTAAAAAATGTAATACCTCAGATCTGCAGTGCTAGAAGGGAAGATACAGGAACAACATGAAAAAAACAAGGGAAGAAAATGCCTCAAACCAAAATACTACATTATTAGAATCCATGGCCAGCACAGCAGAAGAAATGACAGAGAAGGTATTCAGGATGTACATAATTAAAATGTTTGTGAATTAAATATAAGAGAGAAAATACAGGCAGCAAAAGATCATTTTGATAAAGAGCTACATAAGTAAATAGGAAGCAAAAGATTACTTCAAGAAGGAGATGCAGCTTCTGAAAAAACAGCAAATAGAAAGAATATAAGTAACAATAAATGTTGGCAAGGATATGGGGTTAAGGTACATTCATACATTGTTGGTGGGACTGCAAATTGGTACAACCACTTGGTAAGCAGTATGGAGATTTCTCAGAAAACTTAGAATGCAATCACCATTTGACCCAGTTATCCCACTCCTCAGTTTATTTGAACAATAACAGAATACAGCACTCCTTCATATTCTTTATTTGGTATATGTTTATTTCTCTGAAATTATGGTACCTTATATAATTAACCACTTACGTTAATTATTAACTTTAATAATAAACTTAAAATAAAGACTGTCTTCCAAAATCACCTTCACATGGTCTAGCACTCCCTTCTTACTTAGATCTCTGTTTTTTTCATGGCCCCTTTCTTAACCTTTAATTTTCACTGTAAACAAAATAATCACAAAAGTGCCAGATATATAAACCAGAAAATTATGGCATCTATAGCATTGAGAAAGCCAATATCAATAGGAACAAACAAATAATTATATTAACTATGCAGAAGTAAATCAGCTACAGTCTCTACTTGTAATTATGAACACAAAAGAAACTTCCAAATTTCTCTGTATTTTTTTATATTCCCTCTTTTTGCTCATAGAATACTATAGGTGGCATAATTTTCCTATTCTCAGGTCTGGTAATTTGGTGGTTGTGAAAATTAAAGGCTAAGATATAATATTCCATTTTTAAATCACAGCATTGGCTACTCTAATTAAAGTGTATAATTAAATGCCAGTTCATTGAACATTCTCCAACTTTAAAAGTAGTGACTCTAAATGAAACATTTATAAAATATACAGTATTATTTTCCACAATAGGAAAATATTCCTTTAACTGTTAAAGTCTCCTAATTTCTCTGTTTGACTGAAAAATAATTAGCAAAGCAATTACCTCAAGGGTGAGACATACTGTTAATTAATGATGAAAGAAAATAACAATAAAAAAATGAAATGTAATGGCTAAGGATGTGGCTCAAGCGGTAACCCACTTGCCTGGCATGCATGGGGCACTGGGTTCGATCCTCAGCACCACATACACCGAAAACTGAAAAATAAATATAAAAATCTCTCTCTCTCTTCTCTCTCTCTCTCTCTCTCTCTCTCTCTCTCTCTCTCTCTCTCTCTTTTAAAAAATGAAATATAAGAAAATATGAAATGTTTATTCATTTATATCAAGGTAACTTATATCAACCATTTTAGGGTAGTGGTTAAATTTATGAAAATAGATGACAATCATATATATTATTTATATAAATATATAATAAGTATATGATATATATATAGAAGACAGAAAATATTTAGATCACCTGAGACTTTGTGCAATGTAGAGTTAGTATATTGTGATGTTCTAATGTAGCTAAAAAAAAAAAAAAACTAAAAACTAAAAACAATAAGCAAGTCTTAAGTTGCTTATGGGCTTGTCAATTTAACTCCATTAATGACATTTCAATCTTCAAGATTAAAATATCATTATGCAAATAAAAACTGTTTTAATTCATTTATCTGAATTGTGTTAAGGTGATTAGGACATAAAAACTATGTATGTCAGAACATTAAAATATGATATAAAAATAAAATCAAAAGACTGATAATGCCAAACATAGTATTTTAACTTCTGTCCTTGGGCAAATTGTTTAAAATTACAACACTATTGATTTTTGAACATCAGTAGCAATCTGAAAATAACTTTCATTAATACTATACCTTATTTGTTAAATTAAGCTTTCAGCAAAATTAGCATACTTAATTGTATGATTTATTAACAAGAACAATTTTAGCACTTACTTTCTGTTAGGTTACAACTCAGTGAAGCATTAAATTATTCTTGTAACAAGAAGTCACTAAATGATGCTTTTCAGGGTTTTTTTTTTTTAGTCAAAAATTTACAATTGCCTGCTGATTTTGCCACAAACCACACTAGCTGTGCTAAGTACAAAGAAACAAACATTTTGTAGTAAAAACTTGTTTGGACTTTTTCATGAATATCTAGTGACAGTTGTACAAATTGAAAGTTATAAGACTCAAACATTTTCAAGTATTTTATGCAAGCTAGGTTTTTTAATGTTGAGTTTAGTTATACTCAGTCAATGTAGTTAATAAGCACATTAAATATTGTGTTCTCTTACTATAATTTAGATAAAATGCATATTGGAGATTTGGCAAGTGGCCTGAAGAGGCAGTATCCAGCTACTACAAGATCAATTACTTCAGATTCAACATTCCCTGGAATATTAAAAACAGCAATTCTAAAAAGATGATTTTACCACCATCAAAGAATAGCTTGAACTACATATATCTATGGAATTTATAGCTTTTAAGAGCAAGTGAAATGATTGCTCAAATGCTGTCTGAAATTACCAGAAGAAGGATCCTAATCTAAGGAAGCACTATCGTCTGAGATGATAACCAGCATATATTCATACTTTTAAGTTTGAATGAAATAAAATGCATTTTTGGATATTACTATCACATTTTCAGAGTATATTTCAGCTGATTAAATGTTCAGAGAATGTATTTAATCCAGCAAGGCTACAAAAAAAAGGAAATGATATGTCCTATTAATGATAATTCTATTTGTTTTTGTGTGGAAGATAAATGATTTGATAGTCTGTTATAAGAAATTTTTTTAGTTTAATTTAAAAATGTTAAAATGTCTTATATTAAATAAATCAATGATAAATTTATCAATCAATGAGGGCAATATAAAGTAGGGAGGAGAAACTTAATAGTGATTGTAGAATGCTTTGATCCAACTGTTTTCTTCATTTAAAAAAAAATGTGATTATAAATATATCCCCTCTGTAACCATGTGCAATAACTGACTTCCTTAATATTAACTATGCATTTTTGATTTTTATTTTATTAAGAAAAGGGCTGTCATAAATATTTTAGTTTTCTTTTAAAATATGAAGGAAGTTCCCCCATAGGAAGTTACAAAATATACTCATTATACATGCTTAGGAAGATTTCAATTAAGATGTATCCTAATTTTCTTATTAATACATTTAATAAATTTGATATAAGATGCCAACTTAAACACAAGTCTATAACATCACATTTTACCTAATCTTAATTGAAGTGACCAAAGGAATTTGAAACAAGGAAGACTGAGTCACAGTGGTATCTAGGAAAATCTATCAATCCACATCCACATTAAAGAAATTTTATGCTATATGTAGGGAAGTTGGGACCATATTAAAGAAAGACAATTAGAGTCATTGTCAAATATCCAATTCTGAGAAAGACAGTATAAGAAGATGTTCACTACTATAGGGGTTAGGAGCTCCTTCCTGCTCTGAGGTGTGAACTGGCTGGGAAAATTTTTAAAAAGTCTGAAAATAATCAATTAGGAACAAAAGACAATAGGCAGGAAATAGTTTTCAAGGCAGAAGCCTGGTGGGTCTTACAGCCCTGATAGGAACTGGAACTGAACAAGGAGAAAGGCCCAAATTCTTTATTAAAAGGAAAAATACATCAAAATGTTTCAGTGTGGTAGGTTTCTTGAGGAAAACAAGATTAAGATGGGAAAAAACACGTTGTTTGGGGTGACAGAGGTTATACCAACCTCTGGGGGCTGCATTTGAATTTATGGCTGTGAGCTAAAGTTGGAGTCAGCTTTAATCCAAGCAATTTGCAACTGGTGGATTCACACCAGGAGTTCTCAGAGAAGCAATCCCCATGCCTTGCAATGGCTCAAACAAATCTATAATTCATACATAGCCTTCAACAACTTACCATAAATTGGATTTACATCTTGTTTTTATTTATTTTGTGATTATTAACTAGTTTGATAGAGAAAACCTCCTTAAAACTTGAGAGAAGCTTTCTGATAACACCAGAATATACTTCAATATTGAAAAAAAATGGATGAATCAAAGCATAAAAAGTACATGATCCAGCCTGTTTTTGTCAGCTGTTTTGCTGCTGTAACCAAAAGACTTCAGAACAATTTTAGAGGAGGAAATGTTTATTTGGGGGCTCAAAGTTTCAGAGGTCTCAGTCCATAGAAAGCCAGCTCTATTCCTCAGAACTGGAGGCAAGGCAGAACATCATGGTGGAAGGGTGTGGCTGAGAAAATTTATGACCAAAGAAACACCCCAGTGATCCACCTCCTCCAGCCACACCTTTTGAGCTGACAGTTACCAACCTATCAGGATTAATGTACTCATTAGGATAAGGCTCTCTTAATCCAATTATTTTACTTCTAAACTTTCTGGCATTGTTTCACACTTGAGTGTTTTGAGGGAACACCTAATATTGAAACTATAACATTGCCTCTCCTGATACTTTCTAAATTAAAGAGTACTGGTATAAACAAGGGTGACCTAAGGAAGATCTGCTGCCAAGTAGGTGAAATACACCAGGAAGCAGCTGTCCTGAGATATCAAACGAATATAACCAGCTCACAATTAAGGGCAGCAGGCAACTGGACATTATGATGTCGTCAGCTTCTTTTCCTTGATGGAATAGACTATAAAACCAAGAAGCAGAACAAGAAAAAGCAAAATAAATATCTAGATTGTAAACTAAGTCAAACTGAAGGCAAAATACAGAAATACATTGATACAAAGGTAGCTTTGTTATAGAAACATCATAAATACCAAAAAAGTCCTGACTGTGAAGAGAGATTTATATGCTCATCTGGGCTAACCCTCACTGCTCTCCATTACTTTCTGAGTGCAATATCACTGAACTTATTGCCAGCAGAATTCCACCATAATGTCTGGGACATTTTTCATGCGTCCACCTTCAGTGATTTTTAAGCAGTTTTAAAGCCGACCCACATGGTATTGCCATTATATGGCACTTTTTACAAGGTCATAAATGACAACTGTAAATAGTTTAACACAGTGCTTGATCCAAATTGTGATTTCCTCTACAAATTTGAGTAAAGACAAGAAGAAAAACATCAAAATCTCTTTGAAAATAATATGAACTATAAAAGAAATATCAAAATTGCAGGGGAAAAATAAAACATTTTGAAGAAAAGCTAATACACAAATTTTAAACACACACACAACTTAAGTTTGTTATACATAAATTTCCTTATTATAATTTCTAGCAAGACTTTAGTTGTTTTACCTTACTAAATCTTCACAGCAACTGTATAAGGTATGATCAGTTATCCACATTATATTATATGTAATTGATTGCTATCAATATCCAATGAAAAAACTCATTCAACATTTTAATGAGAATATGGTACTTTGTGTTAGCCTGTACTCCTAACTGCTATCAAATATGTATGTCTTCTCTTTATATGTCATAATAAATATACACATTCCATAAACTTATAACAGTTAAAAATAGCACTTTTAAAAATCAATGAGAAAATGATTGGTTACAAAATAATTAGTGTTTTAAATATCTTTACATAATATAGAAAAAAAATCACATCATGTTTAACACTATACATATAAGGCTCTATTTCAATATGGAATTAAAACTGCCAAGAAATTGGTGCTGGGGCTGTGGTGTAGGGATAGAATGCTCGCCTAGCATGTGTGAGTCACTGGGATCAATCCTCAGCACCACATAAAAATAAAATAATAATAAAACAAAGATTAAAAAAAACTTGCCAAGAAATTGGGCTGGGGTTATGGCTCAATGGTGGAGTGTTTGTCTAGCATGTATGAGGCACTAGGTTTGATCCCCAGCATGACACACAAAAAACTAAATAAACAAAACAAAATGCCAAGAAATTACAAGAAAGATTGTGTGACTATTTTATCTTAAAATGGTGCATGAGCTTATTACAAATGCAGAGAAAAGTATAGACAGACATAATGGACATTTTTCATATTAGACATTATAATTTTCATCTCTAGAAGTTACTCTTGTGTTTTATATTTTCTATGACTCTACTTAACATGTTTATACTTTCTTTTAAGTTATTAAACATATAAAGATTTTATTATCATTGTAGTGTATGCTCTACATGTCATTTCCAGGTCACTTTGAATTGATTGATGTTTACATAGTCATTTGGGGTCATGTGTTTTTTTGTTTGTTTGTTTGTTTTTGTTTTATGTCTTGGCATGCCTGATAATTTTTGTTTGGATGCCTAATACTGTGATTTTACTTTGTTGGGTTTTAAATTGTAAAATTTATTTAAATATTCTTGATTCTTGTTCAAACAAATACAATACACTAAATGGTTTAAATTACAGAAATTTATGTCCTTTAATTCCAGAGGTCCAAGATAAAGTTTTAGCGCGGTTCATTTATTCTGAGGCCTCTTTCCTTGGCTCATAAATAGCTGTCTTCTTACTGTGTCTTCACATAGTTTTCCTGTTTGTGTTCTCATCTCTCCTTTTAAGAACTTCAGTCACCTATTCAAATTTATTTTACCTTAATTATCTCTTTAAATTCCTATTTATAAATAAGGTTACCTTCTAAAGTACTGGGAACGAGGACTTCAACATGAATTTGCAATCAACCCAGTTTAGCTAATAACAGTTCAGTGTGTTGAGTGTGACAAATCAATGATCTCTATGCCCTGCATAATCAGACATTAACAAAACCTCTAGAACTTCCATTTGTCCATTCTATTCTTTCTCCTATCTCTTTCATGAAGGAAACACTCTCTAGATTTCTAATCCTATAGATCATTTACCCTTATTTTTGAACTTCATAGAAAAGTCATATAGTAAATATTATATTTGTCTTTCTCCTTTCAAAAAGCATTGATTTTTTTCTTTTTGTTTGTTTTTATCCAAAGGCAAAAATCAGTTTTTATTTTATCCTGTAATATCTTTTTATTTGTTTGCAAAACTACTATTGCAAATAATTTGTTGTGTGTCATGTTCTTCTTTGATACTGATTAACGTATATAGTGCTAGGTGCTGTGCTAAATGCTCTACATTCCTGAAACCATTTATTTTCATATTAGTTCTTTTTAGTTATACATCATTAGGATTCATTTTGACATAATTATAAAAGCATAGAATATAATTTGCTCTAAATCAATCCCCAATACTTCCGCTTTCCCTCCTATCCTCCCTCCCCATTTCTTCCCCTCTATTACTGATATTTCAGGTGTTCATTTATAGTTTAATAATTTAATTTAATAATGCTTTACATTATTAGTGTAATACATAATGGTGAGATTCACTGTGGTATATTCATATATGTACATAGGAAAGTTTGGTCAGATTCATTCCACTGTTCTTCCCTTATCCTTTTCTGAGTCTTCCCTTCACTTCAATTCCATTCCTCTACTCCACTGATCTTTCCAAGAGCATGTTTTTGAGATTCATCTTCACTGCTGTGTTAACTCATAGTTCATTATCTGTAATGCTGAGTAGTGCTTCACTTTATTAATATACCACATATTTTATTTATTGTTTATGTAAATGTGTGTTACTTCAATAGTATGTTATTGTGAAAATGTGACAATCAACATTTTGTATAAGTCTTTTGTGGGCATATTTTCAATCATTTGGGGTAAACACCTATAAACAAAGTTCCTGAATAATAAAGAATATGTGTGTTTAACTTTTTGAGAAACTGCCAACCAGTTTTTCATAGAGAATATGCTGAAATAAACATTTTAAATTAAAGCTGAAAATATAAAAGCTGCATGATTCCAACATTATATGTGTGTATATGTGTGTGTGTGTGTGTGTGTGTGTGTATATATACACACACACAAATATGATTAAAGGATAATATAAAAATGCCAATAGCAATTATCTTTAATAGTAGTGTTATAAATATTTTTATTTCTTATTTTTATTTTCTCATATATTCATAATTTTTTAATAGAAATAGATTGTGTTTCTATTTGAAGGCAAAGGTTCTTTACTTAAAAGAATATGCAAAATAACCCCTCATTACTTTTTAATTTCAAAGAATTCTTCATGAACTTTTAAAATGTATATTATGATGAACTTCTTGTGCCATTTAGTTAATTAAATACAAATTCAGAAAGAGGATGGCACCTATTGCAGGAGTTTCATAATAGAATAAAGAATAGAATGAGGATTCTGTTAGAGCTAGTGTCTTGCAACCCAAGGAGAATACGCACAAATTGTTTGTCAGTGAAGATAAATGTTTCTGCCTTTCAGTCTGAAAAGTGTCAGCTTACCACTAACCACTCAATAAAAGTGATATGTGATGCAGAATGCTAAATCAAAGGAGGAAGGACTAGGACTTTGAAAATTCTGCTTAATCTGATGTTGAAATAAATATACATAAATTAAAATGTAGTATGTATACATTATATACAGCCATATGTGAAATTTTTACATAAAAATGAAATGTGATAGCATATGATGTATGTGCATGTACATGTTTATGTTCACAGCTAACATTATAGATATATATGTAAAAACTTTGTAAATAAATATATATCCATTCTACAATGCAAAGAAATTAAATTCTAAAAATAATTACTATAGTTGCATTCATAGCAGTATAAATAAATATTAATCAGGAAAAGTATTTGTATATGGTTGTATCACTAGAAAAAAATGAACACTTGTTCTTATATAAATTATTTAGTATTTTTTAAATACAGAGTTAATCTTTAAATGACTAACAAATTAGAAAACTCTAATTTGAAGATAATTTGAAGATAGCAAAATAAAAAGTTGTAGCATATGGCTTAAAATAGAAAATGAAAAGAGAAAACATTATTTTAAAATCAATAAAATACTTAGTAAAGCTCCAACATTCTCCTCCCCAAACCAACAAAACAATCAACAACAACCAGAACATAAGAAGACAAAAAATTCACTTCCTATATGATTTTATAAGAGTAAGTAGTAATTACATTAGTAATAATATAACAATATTTTTCAAATATATTAGTATAGACAATGCCAATGAACTGGTTTGGAGATGTTTATATAAACAATTTTCTCCCCCCACCACACACAAATGATAGCTAGATCTAGAAATACAGAAACCATTATATGTGTTTGCATTGCATTTCAAAAGATTACACACTAAATTATTTTTATATAATAATATTTTAATATAATAATTGTTGAGAGCCACAGTGTAGACTGTGGCAAATAATCTTAAAGTGACAAAGTTATAGTGACAGGAAATACATCAGGGATCACCAACAGACCAAAAAAAAATTAAAAGATAAAATTTCCTGATAGTGATACTTCCTAAAAACAAGCAAAAAAAAAAAAAATCCTGATGGTACTTAGTATTTAGCTAAAGTACTCATATCAAAATACAGAAATAAAACTATACAGAGAGGGGAGAATGGAGGAGTACAGGGTGTAATCTCCAACTGCTCCTTAGCTCCAGACTGAAACAGGAGGAAGACTGTGCCTCAGCAAGGTGGTAGCTAAGAGAATACATTGAAATTCAATATTAGACAGTAAAACACTCAAAGAGAGAGAAAGTCAAAAGCTTTGAGCATAAAATAAGAAATAATACGTTCTAGATGGACCAGCTTGGGTGGTGACAGCAGAGGCAGCACTCATAGTCCACTGCAGAGGGAAGAGGGAGTATAGGCAGAAAGAAAGGAAAGTGAGGTGAATAAAATTGGGTTAGGGGAGAGAAGGAGGCTAACTTAACTGACCCAGAGATGGTAGTGGAAGTTGATTAGCGAAAAGTGATCATAATCATTGGACTGATGGGCATAGAGTCCTGGTGGAAACCCAATACAAGTAGCCTTGTGACAGGGAGCAAAGGTGGGAAATCAGGAGCCCATAAATGAACTTTGCCAGTCTGACCCAGCAGTTGCCTGTCATGAGGTTCAGAGTGTGCCTGGACTAGCATGACTTTAATAGGTGCAAAGGATTGTGTAGGTAATCCAGGTGGGAGATACTGAGGGGTGAGATCTGCTTTTGTTGCTGGTGGCCTAGGAGCAACTAGGAAGAGTTAAGAAATCAGCCAAACAGGCACAACTGCATTGCAAATCTGATCCTGGGTAATTCACATACACAGCAGGGGAATAGGTGAGACTAGTGGGGGATTCCATCCCCCACCTTAATAGTGGAATTTTTGTTAAGTGTGTGAGAGCCAAGCATCCAAAAAAAGATCATCATCTGACCAGCAAGAGGGAATATGGATCTGATTTCAAATACCCTCTGAGAGAATTCCAAAGGACAGCCAAAATTAAACCCCAGATGCTGGAACTTCCAATTTAGAACTGTGCATCACTTCTGCTCTGGGAAAACATCATTTGTCAGTACTCCCCAGTCTATTCTATCCAAAATTGTATGACAGTAAGCTGAAAGCGTCTACAAACCAGTTTAGGCTCCAGGCCACAATGGCTGGCAGTTTGGTAAGAAATACAAAGAAGTGGGATTTTACAAACCCCAGCCCTTGGCCCAAGGGTTACAGAAATGCAAAAATGGTAAAACAGCATAAGCAATGAACAATTTTGACCACCTCACTGGAAATAAGACCTGTATTTCTCATTATGAATTTTTTTCCTATTTCTCCCCCTTTTTAAGTTTTGTTTTTTTTTTTTCAGAAGAAGGAAAAAGAAGATTTATTGATTTGCTAAGAAAAGGAGAAGCACAGGGGACTCCTGTCCCAAAGGTTGTGATTCTCCCCGTCAGGGGAAATAGGTTTTTAAAAAGTTGGTTCAACAGCTACATTCCATATGCTCTGATTGGGTAATAATTCACTTGTAATTTGGGAGATTTCCTAGATATTCTGGCACCTTCCCAGATATCTGAATTACTTCATTCCTGTGGTAGGGTATGTGCTCAAGGACAGATAACTAAGCTTAGGATAGGTAGAAGGGTAATTCATTTTGCACCCAAGATTAGATAGAGGAAAGATTAGTTAGGAAAAATTACCAAAAAAATATGAAATATTTCTTAAATTAAGAAATACAAATGGCTCACAAATATATTTTTAAAAAATGTTCAACATTCCTGGCAATCAGGGAAATGCAAAGCAAAACAACATTGAGATTTCATCTCACTCCAGTTATAATGGCAGTCATTAAGAATGTAAAGAATAATACATGTTGGCAAGGATATGGAGGAAATGTTACACTAATACAATGTTGGTGGGACTGCAAATTAGTACAATGACTTTAGAAAGCAGTATGGAGATGTTCGGAGGAATAGGTATAGTACTACCATACGACCCAGTTATGCTATTCCTGGGTATTTATACAAAAGAACTAAAATTAGTATACTATAGTCATACGTACATCAAGGTTGATAGCAGTACAATTCATAATAGTTATGTTGTGAAAACAGCCTAGGTGTCTGTCAACAGATGAATGGATTAAGAAAATGGATGTTATGTGTATATAAATGGAGTTTTACTAGTCATAAAGAAGAATGAAATTCTGACAAAGAAGTGCTAAGTGAAATAAACCAAACTCAGAAAGTAAAGGGTCAAATGATTTTACTCATGTGGAAGTTAGAGCAAAGTAAGAGGAAAAGGGCAGGCAGTGTCAAATCTCACAAAAATAAGAGGGAAGATCAGTGTATTAGAGGAAGAAGATTGATGGTGAGGTAAGAGGGATAGGGAAAATAAGACAAATTGACAAGATCAAAATATTTCCATGTTAAATATACCATGGTGAATTCTACCTGTATGAGAATACAGAAAGCAGAAATTAAAAATAAATAAATAAAGGGGAATGGAGAGAGGGAAGAGAAGAGGGAAAGAGGAAACACTGGAAACTGAAATGGAGCAAATTAAATTTCATGCATATAGGATTAGTCAAATACTCCCACTATATATAACTATAATGCACTAACAAAGTGATTTTTTAAAACTCCATAGAAATACCTGATAGGCCCAAACAAGGGTACTGGGATGATTCACCGATCATGGAATTCCAAATATATTTACTACCATAGGTTCAATAATCATGATGTTTCCAAAACAAATTCCAATTATTCATATTATTATTTGCAAGAAAAAGTGAAATAAAACTATAGGAAAATGAGGTCAATAGAAGAACCTTAATGGATGAGAGATTTCAAAAACTTCTGGGGATATAAAGGCAGACTATAATCTTCATTATATGAAATAGAAAAGGAAATTATAATTTAGAATGCATGGATATTATCTGCACCAGAGAAAGATGTCCCTCTCTCAAAACTCTACAGAAGCATTGGGCTTCAATCTGTAGGACCTGTACAAAAGTCTGGAAGGCTTGTATAGAAATGGGAGTAAGAAATTGTAGATATAGCCACAAAGATACTCGTTACAGCTGAAAGGAAGAATGAGAATATAACTCCAGAGTTAGGATTAACTGAAATTAAATTCTGAATCATGAGATTGTTCAGTCATCTTCTGTCCTTCAGCCAAAGAAAGGAACTGAATTCTTCTTCTCTAGAAAACACAAAAGAGCCTAGAGAAAACCCCTACAGACACTAAACTTTTGAGGCTCCCCACCCTTATAATGTATTCTTGATAAGCCTAATAGGCATCCTTACAATAGAAGGTACTTTATCAAAACTTTGACATTCTGAAGAAAAATTATTTTTGACCTAGGAACTTGTTCAATCAAATATAAACAGATACAATTACAAAATGCAAATTCTCAAAACTCTCATCTCATTTGCCTTCTTTCTCAGAAAGAAAGCCAATTGAGAATGTATTTGATCAAAATGAGAGAAATAAACAAAGGAGAACAAAACATGCTGTCCCCAAAGTGGAATTCAATAGAGACAGGCCAAGCAGTTTCCCAAGATGCTGTAAAATGATGCTATGCAATGATAATTGTGCAGTCAATCTGGAGAGCACATGGTCCAGAACAAAGGAGCTGGACAATGGGTTGCAAGAGAGATCTCTGACTCCAAAAGGAAAGAAAATGAAAGCCAATCTGACCAAAAGGAGTTTTACATGTTTATCAAAATATTCAGAATATATTTGTAATAGGTATACAGAATTACTAAGTGTGAAAGTAAATCAATTATTTACCTTCAGATAGAAGCTTGTAAAAACTGATTCTCCTGAAAATAATCTCCACAGTCATATAATACTGAAGAAACAATAAATGTGCATTTAAAGAGAAAGTGTGTGTATGTGGGTTGGTAGAGGAAAAAGAAGTGTGTGATTATTTGAGCACAATATTTTTGTATTAAGAAATTCATAGTGAGAAATTAAATTACAAGATGAAAATAGAAAAATCAATTTAATAATGTAATTTAGGTAAATATGAAGAAAATGGGTTAAAATGTTTAATTTCAGAGACCCAAGGTAGGAAGGCAATAGTGGATAATGATACTTATCTCATTTTATACTTGTAGTTTTATTTATAAAAATAATACATGTGTGACCTGGCTAATTACAAAATGTATAGAAAGTAAAAAATTTTAAATATGTATAAACACATAAAGACATAGATACAAATAGGTGTAATTATAAATATTTTAGAGCCTACTCATGGGAAAAATTATGTAGAAAATTATAAATTTGAACATAATAACATTATCAAATTAATAGACATTGAATAGAAAAGATAATCTTACCATTATATGGGCAGAAATATAAACAATATGAAAAATAAAGGGAAAAAGTCAACCCAAATAGCTCACCACGTGACAACAATTCAACCCATTGACACCATAGTGTAAGAAATGCTAAATAAGCAACTTAGAAAGCTTATAGTTAAAATGTCTAATGAAGGAAAAGAAAACCAAATGAATGAACTAAGAGAGAAAATACAAGAATTGGAAGAACATTTTAATAAAGATGCAAGAGGCATTTAGAACCCCAAATAGATATGATCACATAAGACCTCTCTCCAAGACACATTATAAATAAAATATCTAATATACAGAACAAGGATAGATTTTGTAAAACCACAGGAGAAAAATAACAGGTCTCATTTAGACTTTGAGTTATCTCTCAGCCTGGATTCTAGAAAGGGATGAAATAGGTATTCCAAGCTTTGTAAGATAATAGGTGCCAACCAAGATGCCATACCCAACACAGCTGTCCTTCAGAATTGAAGATGAAATAAAATGGAACCATCATAAGACCAAGCTATCCTGATGTTTACAGCAGCACAATTCACAATAGCCAAGTTACAGATCCAACCCAGGTATAGTCAACAAATGAATAAAGAAAAAATGCCATATATACACAAGGCATTTTTACTCAGCCATAAGGAAGGAAATTATGTAATTTGCTGTTTAATGGATAGAACATTATGCTAAGTGAAAAAAGTCAAAGTTCAAATTTTTCTCTCATACCAGAAGTTAGGGAGAAATAAGAAAATTAAAAAGGGAGGATCTTATGAAAATAGAAAGAAAAACAGTGGAACAAAGGAATGGGACAAAGTGGGAGGAAGGCGAGATGAAGAAGCGGAGGAAACAGTGAAATGAAATCAAATTGTGCTGTGCACATGTATGAACTATTACAATGAATTCCACTTTTATGTGTGTATATATAATGTATCAACTAACAAAAAATAAATAGGAAGATCAGTAGAATGGAAGAAGGGGAGCAGGCAGAGGGAGTAAAGGGAGAAAAATGGAAGTAATCGGGATTGAAATGGAACAAACTATGTTTCCTGCACATATGAATGTGTCAAAGAAACTTTACTATTATGCATAACTATAATATACAGATAAAATGTTTATTTTAATCCCCCCCAAAGAGAGAAACAATTTGGAGCCCAATCATGGGGAAAGTCATATATAAAATTAGATATTAGAATGTAAGCATTATCCAATTAACTAATATTTAATATAATAATTTCATGAAATTAATTGAGAACTTGGAAACCAAGTTTCTTTGAAACTGTCGCTACATTAAAAAGCAATTATTTGAAAGAACACATTTTCAAACATGACTGCTATTGAACTCTGTAAGCCATAATTGGAACTTTTGTAGAATATTATCCCTTTTAATGTTAACCTGGGCCTTCTACTCACCAACACCAGCTCAGAGGATAGTTGAAAAAGTTCCATAAACGACATTCATGCAAGGAATGTCTGTATCTCATAAGACATGGCTTAAGACTAGCCAGGAAGTTCCTAAGTTATGGACTGAACACAAGAAAGGCTATCAAGTGGAAGCTATTTATGTCATTTTAGAGCAAGAGTCTTAAAAGTTCTTAAAGGATGTAAGACCTGCAATCTTGGAAAAGTCCTGGAAATATGCTACCAAGCCTGAGGATAAGGTAGGATGACCATCCTTGGATATTACAGACTGGAACCAGCTCTGCAGATCAGAATGTGAGCAGTTGAAAGCTTACAAATAGATGGGAAAGAGCCCACATACAGATTCATGAATTATCCAGTGTTCAATGGAAATGAGAAGTCACTAAACATTAGCAAATCAGAACTGTTCCAACAGCCCAATCCTGTTGGATACTGTGGAAGAAGTATCATACCAATAAGCAGGAGCCATCCACTGATCAGACCACCTTCCTGGAACCAGAGTCCAGACACTGGAGTTCTGAAAAGAGTCCACAGGCACAAGTCTAGGAGCTCCTCAGGGCATTTGCACACATAGGACAGAAAGGATCCCAGGAAGAATAAAAGGGGATTGGGCACCCTACCAACCACCCAAAAGATGAAACTGCCCTCCTCAGACATTCCCAGATGCAAAAGGCAAAATGAAAGTCATTTGATATGTAGGACCTTTGAGAATCAGGATAAAAGCAGCCTGAGTTTAAGGGTGACACTGGCTATTGATCCTTAATAAATACAACTGAAACCCTATCTGAGAGACTGTTTCCAGAGAACCCCGTGAAACACTAATTCACTTGTGAATAATAAAATGAAAATTGTGAAATGTTTTGTATTTTTTCAAAAGATTTAATTTCCAAGAAGTCTCCAAACCAAGCAATAAGGAACATACAATTTCCTATGGCTTCTGCAACAAAGTACCACAAAGTGGGTGGCTTAAAACATCAAAGGTTTGTGACTCACAGTTCTGTAGGTCAGAAATCTGAACACAAGTTGTGGAGGATCAGTTTCTTATGAAGGTTGTGAAGAAACCATCCATGACTTTCTCCTAACTTCCGGTGGTTGTTGACACTACTAGTTATTCCTTGGCTTTTGATAAAATTTCTCTTTGTAAGTGTGTATTTGTGTCTGTGTCTCCTCTCTTTGTATAAGGACACCTGTCATTTTTAATTGGGGGCAACAATAATACAGTATAACCTTAACTTGATTATATCTAGAAAGACCTTATTTTCTAATATGACCACATTCATGGATACTGTGGGTGAGTTCAACATATCTTTCAAGGGACATAATTCAACTCTAAACAAACACAATACTATGAAAACATATTTTTTCATCATATTTTCTTGTATAGATGCTATAGGAGAATTAAATACAAAGACATTCTACATTGGTAAAGTGGGACTGTTCCTAAAAATAAATGTTAAAATTCTTAGGCACAGTTTTAATTATAGCTCAAGGACAAAAAGTTAAATCAATAAGAAAATGTAATTTGTCAGAAAATTACAAGCTTTATATTCAAGCTTTTCTAATGAAAAAGTGATAACAAATCAAGGGACACTAAAAAAATTCATGATCATTAAAAATAAATTATATTGAAACTTTTAAAATTTTTCCCTTTCATGGGAAAAACAATCAAATTATTTTTGATAAAAATTCTCTTCTCTGGGTCTGGGGTTGTGGCTCCATGGTAGAGCACTTGCCTTGCATGTGTGAGATCCTTGGTTCGATCCTCAGTACCACATAAATAAATAAAGAGAGAGAGAGAGAGAGAGAGAGAGAGACAGACAGACAGACAGACAGACAGACAGACAGACAGACAAAGGTATTGTGTCCAATTACAACTAAAAATGTTTTTTAAAAAAATCTTTTAAAAAATTCCCTTTTCACCTAATAGATAAATTTGCAACATTAACTCAAAGAAAACTAATAACAGGAAGCTTTCTAGATATCCCACTCTACCTCATTGGTGGCTGTTATGTTGTTTTCATAAGTATGTCACCAACTAGATTTTTGAATTCTTGTAGACAGGGACAGTCTTTATGTCTATGATTCCACCAGCTATAATAATGCCTGACACATATTTAAAGCCAAATCATTATTCTAGTATGAATGGAAAAATGAATATATAGTCCATGATTAAAAGAACTATAACTTGGGTTGGGGTCATGGCTTGGTGGTAGAGCACTTGCCTAGCACATGCAAGGCACTAAGTTCAATCCTTAGCAATACATAAATATAAATAAATAAAATAAAGGTATTATGTCTAATACAAACTTAAAAAAAAGAACTATGACTGATTATAACTCAACCTTTAACCAAGAGTCATTTCTTACAAAGAAAGAATAATAGTTCATTCTTTAATTACAAAAAGTCTCTAAAATTAGTTTATTATTCAAGAAAAAAGTAAAATGCTACAAAAAAAAAACTTCAGCTTCATTTTGTTATCACATTAGCAAATACATGGTTACATGTGCTATCACGTTAACAAATATAAGGAAAAAATGATTGGTCCTCAGTGGTGAATTGGTTAATTGTTTTAAACCATTATAAATACTTAAATACACAAAAAGAACTGGGTAAAAATTTTTCATAGCAGAAGTAAATTTTTGAGTAAAAGTTCATATATAAAATAAATATAATTTTTATCTTTCCTTGCATTAACTAAATTTTTCCTTAGAGCATAATTTCTTAGGGTTATCCATTTGATTGCAAATATGGGGATAGGACCATCACAGCCCAATAACTTTTGGCTTAATAGAAATCACTGAAACAATTCATTAAATATGCACAAAGTCTCACTGGAGATCTTTAGTTCTTTTCTTTTTGTCCTGTATTTGCTCAGAAGTTTCTGCTATTTTTCTCCTATTTTTGGTAACACAGAAAAATTTCTCAATTCCTACTCCATGTCAGATTGCTGAAACTCTGTAATGCTATCTTCCCAGGCCCACAATGCAATAATTTCACTTGGCAGCAAGGGGCAGCGGGTATTGCCATATGTATATGGTTATACTTAGGGAGTAAGAGACAGGTGTCATGTGTTATTTGGATACTTCAAAATTATATGAAGGTAAAGGGGTAAAGTTCTTAACTTGTTTTATTTGTTCTGATATGATATAGATATTGAAGGAGCATGTTCTGCTCCCTTAAGGACTTTTAAAACATGAAGTAAGAAAAATAACCTCCCTTCCCCTACTCTCTGCAATACATTTACTAGAATGAGGTATCCCCCAAAATGTTCATGTGTGAGACACTGCAAGAATATTTAGAGTGAAATGATTAGATTATAAGAATTGTAACACGAATGATGAATTAATCCACTTGAATGGATTAACTTTGTGAGAATTATAGGAGGATGGGATTGATTACAAACGGTGGGCTACTAAGGGTGTGCCTGCTGAGAGCCATAGCCCAATCCAAATGACTCATGGCATTTTTTTTCAGAATGGAGTGGTTGAGAGGTGACCCCAGCAAGCCATTGAGATGATAATGGTTGTGTTAAGCTGTGTATATTAGACCCCTGCTGTCCGCCTAGGCCTGCTACTGTAGAGTCATCACAGGGATTCCCGGAGAGTTTCCATTGGTTGGGGAAGTGCCTGAGGAGAGATTTCCAGTTGGTGGTTCCTGGAGGAGCCCTGTGAGTGGCATTTGGGGGAGTTCCCAGTTCCCAGGCAGGATGTGTGGAGTGTGCTGGTGGAGTTCAGAAATAAAGTTTGTTCCTGCTTCAGTGGCTAGTGATTTGTGCTCAGCCAGACTGAGGTATGTGCCTTTGGGGTTTATATTTTGCTCCAATAAGCAGAGCTCTTTCTTTCTGCTTTCTGGTTGTCACAAACTGAGCTACTTTCACACACCCTTCCACCATGATGTTCTGCCTCACCTAGGACCAGAGCTTTGGAGTCTATTAACTGTGAATTGAGCTTCTAAAACTGTGATCCAAAATAAACTTTTCCTTTTCTAAGTTGTTCTTGTCAGTTATTTTGCTCACAGCAATGCAAAACTAACTAAAACAACTGACATACCTTTCCCTTGTGTCAGGAAAAATAGCAAATACATCAGTATAGCTCAACAAACACACCAATTCAGAGCAGGACAAAAGGCTAGCGAGGGAGGTAGGGACCAAAATGGAGAGGAATTTGTTTTTTCTTCTTACATTACAGAAATTCATCAATGTAAGCTTTAAAAAGGGATGTTAGCTATTGGGTTTTAATGATTTAAAAGAAAAACTAAGTCACTTTAGGAGTAAACTGGAGTTAAGAGGTATCACTAAGAGTTGCTGAAGCCATGTAAGATATCAGGAGGAACCCTAAGTACATGTATGAAGACAAGAATGGTGTGACTCTACATTGTGTACAACCAGAGATATGAAAAACTGTGTTCTATATGTGTACTATAAATTGAAATGCATTCTACTATCATATATAACAAATTAGAATAAATTTTTAAAAAGACAGATATCAGGAGGATCTAAACTAAGTAACTTTTATATTGAATCATGGTATTTCTTTTAAAAATACAATTAAATATTTTCTACAAATACACATTAAATATAAAATATTTAATACCTCAAATATTTATGTACTTTATTTCATAACTGGATAAAAAATATCTATTTACAAAAAAAAGTCACCTGTGACAATCTTGATTATTTTGAATTAAAAATCAACTTACTATAAGCAGTAAAATTTGAATTATTATTAAGAGTTAAAGACCCTTGGTGCTGACAGTTGAACTATAATAATTCATTACATTAAAATATCTTTAAAACAGCATCTGAAATTAATCTAGAAAAATGTGTAGATTACTTATATAATCAAAATGATTATATCTGATAGAGTAAAATAATAGAATTCCATGTTAAAAATGCATAATAATTAATTATCTAGGGTTTAGAGCAATTAGCATAGATTCATATCTTCACAATCATAAATAATTTAATGTTATAAATTATATTTTATTTTAGGTCTGTGAGAATTGGAAAAGTTAAAATTATAATAATATAATGACATTATGCTAAATTTCTAATAGTAAATTTTTAAAAAGTAAACTATATTTTAATGAAAAAACTATAATTAAGATATTTAACATTATCTTTACAGTTCAGTACTTATTATATTTAGCCTAAATTTTCATTACAAATGAAACCTTTATCTAGGAAATACAGTTAATTCACAGAGCACAGTATGATAAATAAATAACTTCATTTCCTTAGTTCCCACTTTTTCCTTAATAAACTAAAATGTGAGAAATAATTTCATAATTCATTTAAAATGGTATATAGTGAATGTATTAAGGACCATCTTGTTTCCAAAATCAGTATCTTTGTAATCCTCATAGGTTGGTCTATCTTTTTGAAACTTCTTATTTGAGTTTTTTGACACCATTCTCCCTTAACTGTCATATTGATAGCATATTAACTGAATAGCATCTATTTACTGCTTCTTTTTTCCTTACAGGATCCCTAATTTTGCCAGGTGCTCCTTACAGCATTTTGTTTTGTGACTAAATATGTAAGAAAACACTTATAGTATGTGATTGAGAGAATGGTTTTCTTCTTCTCTCCCAGTGTACAGAACCTTTGCTGCAACAGCTATTTCATAACACATGGAGGCAATGAGACTATGTTTAAACCAGGAAGACAATGTGAGTGATGCTAACCATAGCACAAAATGCCCGTGTTCTGCGCAGCTGTTCTTTGATGCCATGTGTTTATGTTCAGATATTGTATAACACTTCCAGGTCTGGCCATACAACTCCCAGAGAGAAAACTCACTCTCCATTTGCCCTTCTCAGAACCTTGAAAGTTGTGTGAAAGATGCTAGTCTTACAAAAATAGAAATATTCTACCTCTCTGAGATTCTTTGGGTTACTCTTTGGAAAAGAGATCTCAAAAAAGCTAACCAACTTGGAAAATCTGCATTGGTTAGGTTTGAATGATAATTAAATTTTCATTGTAGGAGTCCCTGAAACTCATATCACTTAAGAATATGTATAGGAATGAAATATTGGATGCAATATAGGCCTGAAGGTACCTATCCTCATTGAATGCAGAGAATGAATCAGCCACAATACATGACATTGTCACCTTTGGAATGAACCAATGCAAATACAGAGCATAGAAAAGTTTAGAGGATGTGTATCCTAAGGTTTTTACAAAACAATTGTTCTTTAAAAATTGTTTGTCAAGGACAGAAAGACAATTAGGTACTAAAGTTTACCAAGGAAACACAAAACCAAACACATATATGATAGTGTAGAAAAGTGTCATAGAATAGGTAGCATTAAACCAAGCATAGCTTTAAAAAGAGTTAGCTGACAGTGGTACATCTTGACTTCATTAATAACCTCAGCAGGTTCCAGGAGCACTCTGACATCACTAAAGAACTAATGTTGCTGATAAAATTAATATCTGTGGAGGAAAAGAAAGCTGAGGACATTGGGAATTATCAGCAGCAGTTTAGAGCTTTTTAAAGTCAGAGATGCAGAGGTAGCTATAAAAACTAGTCAGTCATAGGTATTCTGACCATGGAAATGTACAGGGAAGCAGTCCCCAGGTGAAGGTAAACAAACTCCCCGGGATGTGGGGGAGGGTAACTGGTGCCATGTTTCCCACACCTGGAATGCCCAGAAGTTTCCCCTTGAAGCTGTTAAGACAACTAGGCAGGTGCACTATCTAATTTCTATGGTGATGTCCTTGGAGAAAAGGGGCTCTGTGTTTGTATTAACCTGAACCTTATCTCAGTTAGCTAGCACTTGGGGTTAAAGGCATACTAAGTTAGAATGTAGTCATGGTAATGGAGAGGGCGAGCTATGTAACTTTTGAGATAATAAATGTGGCTGCTGGGAGGAGTAGCCACTTCTCTTCTTGCCTCTGCATTGTATGTGTGTATTTCTCTTTAGTTCACTTCTTTACAGGTTTCTTTACAAGAATATTCTTTACAACTAGTTTTTAGTATTAGAAGATTTTAAAGAAAATGGGGGTTCAAAACACTCAGGTTCCACCAAACACAAAAAGCCCCTTAAATGGGTGACTCATATTCTTTCCATCAACAGACAATGATATATGGTGGGGGATACATACTTTTGGAAAATTCTGGTGGTGTCTGGTAGAACTTTTAGGGACAGAAAGCGAAAGCCAACCTGGCCTATATAATAGTGGGTTGCATCCCCTTGGTTTATACAACTACACTCCATCCCTCCTGTACAATGACCTAATGAAAGCTCAAGACTCCTTCCCCCAGAATTGCCAGAACTATAAATTAAAATGCCAATTCACACAAATTTTATGCCAGGTGCGGTAGTCAGTTTCTATCACTATGAAAAAATACCTGAGATAAACAACTTAGAAAGAGGAAAGATTTATTTTAGCTCAAGATTTCAAAGGTTCAGTCCATGGTCTCTTGGTCTCATTGCCATTGGCCTCAGGTAGCACAGTACATGGTGGTGGGAGTACATATTAAAAGCTGCTATTCACCATATGGCAGCTGGAAAACAAAGACAGAGACAGGAAGGGACCAGGAAACCCAATGTGCTCTTTAAGAGTACTGCCCCCCAATGATCTCAATGACCTACCTTCCTTCTATCCACCAGCACCCATTCTTAAAGGTTCTACTATTTCCCAAGTGAGCCATGGGCTTAGGAAACAAGTCTTTAACACATGGGCCTTTGTGGGACACATTCACAATGTAGCACATGATAATGTTAATCAACAGCTTCTGATCCTGTATCATTTTTTCATTATTCATTTCAAAGCAGGCCACTCACATGGCCTGATAGGGTTAGCATAGAGTACAGTTTAACAGAACAATTTGCTAATGCAATATGATTTGACAAGTGATGTTTGCCTAGAGTCCTCTCCCTTTCCCCCTCTCTCCAGTTTATTTATTACACTATTTATTTTGAGTAGAATGGCAAATTTATATCCCCTATCCAAAAGTTCTAGCTTATGTGTTTAAAGTTATTTTCTTTCCCATTTGCATGCATTTCTACCTTTCACTAGTTTTTCAGTGATGCTGAAAATTTGTTTCAACATTGAGTAACAAATTCTAAGTATGACTTTTATATATTGATAACCATGACTGTTACAATTTTAGTTAATCAAGCTAAATATATAATATATAATTGGCAATCCTCTATAACAAGAATGGATTATTTAATTATTCTCCAAAATGGGAAAATTACACATATATTTTTCTGGGCATCATGAAGAAAATTAAGCTTACAACTTATGTATTCTAAATACAAATGCTATATACTAAAATAGGAGTTTAAAAATCATTGTTTTATAATTATATTATTTATAGATTTATTTCCATTGTTACATAGCTACTTCAAGAATAAGAATAAAATGAACAGGAAAATACAATACTATAATTCTGAAGAGTAAGAAATATCACCCAAATAATTAATTAATGGTTGCCAATAGAAAAAATGAAGTTTAAAATATAATGCCAACATATATTGTTATTTTGTAGATACCAGAGAAAAACTTAACATGATATAAAAGTATTTTCTGAGAAGCAAACCCTTTTTTTTTTAAAGTTAAGTGAAATTTTTTTAAAATAACAGAAATAATAATATATGGTTCAATTATTGAACCATACAATATTTATTTTCTTAAATCAAAGTTACCTTTTAAAATCACTTCATTTCAAATCACCACTACTAAAAATATTGAATTCTGGCTCAAAAAGACACTAAGTGATTTATTTAATTATACATATTCAAATATGAAAACAGAGGTATTTTATTTCAAAGAGCCTTTAAATCATGTTAGTTTTTTTCTTTGATATTTCAAAAGTAGAAGCATTTGAAATTTGTTCCAGCTCAAAAACTTCAGTTCCCTACCTGAGCTGTCTACCCTTGTTCCGTTAACATAAAAGTTAATAACATCATATAAAAATATTCCATCTGGTCAATCTGAGTGTGAATCAATGTGTAAACATTTTAATACAAACAGCATAGCTTTGGGAAAAAGAGACAAATTATTTAAAAAAATTTGAGCTCTTTATATTCATCCTTACACACAAATATTCATAAATCCATAAACTATTTAGTATTGTTTAGATTTTTGTTGAAAATTAGGTTTCCAAACGATTTTCAAAATTGGAATGCTATTATTATCATGACTGAGTTATTCTTCACGAACTTACATGGCACTTTTAAACATCATTAAATTGAAAGGAAATATTTCAATCTTTGGCTTCCATAAAATGAGTTATACAAAACTTTCAAAATTTAAAATATATTCAATTGCTAGGAATATAAGTAACATCACATATTACAATTTTAGAAATAGACATGCTTTTAAGTGCTTACCATAATATATATACTCCTCACTTAATCACAGTTCTTACTAAATGCCTATTAATTCACAAGGGCATATTATATAAAGTGCGTATTATAAGACATATTTTTTCATTTATTCACAGTTCTATAAAGTAGTTGCTTCATAGTTAAGTGCATTCATCAAGTGAGAAAATCATGCCTGAGTGAGAGTCACTTATCACCACAAACATTTGCAAGGCAAACAAGTAATTAACCCCAGGCAGCCTAACTCCAGAACACATTGCTGAATCCTGAGATTTAACAAGTATCTCAGTTAAAATGTTTACATATTCACGTATTCAGAGTCAAACATATTCCATGGCAATCAAGTTGAAATTTAATATAAATTATATATATATTTTTTTCAAGAGCCTTAAATATTCATGATTCAATTTAAAGTTCATCGTATGCTTAAGAGGTGACAGTATGGTTCAGTAACATATGTAACCATTATCTGTAAATAAAATAAAATAGTAAAGAATATGCTTAGCTATCTCACCAAATTTACAAAGTTCATTTTAATCTGGCAAAACATTTCTGGTAAAAATCAAGCTAAACATAAGGTATGTCCTTTAGCTGTGATTGAGCATGAAAATTCACAGATTATACCAGAAAACTTTTGCTTTTATAGGTGGAACAAAATCTTCAGAATGTATTTGAAGTGATGGTGAAAATAATTAGGATTTAAGTTTCATAAAGTGCCACCAGAGAGATGTCTAAATTGTCTAGAATCTAGTGAAAATCATTTTCGTATTCATGATGTATTTTTTACAGTTAAAAAATATCCTGACTTTTGGCTTTTTGTTCAAAGCACACAAAATTAAATAAAACAAAGATGTGCATTTTATTGGCTTCTGATTATAAAATTGATACATAAATGGTAAATACATGTTCTATCATCAAGAAAGCCCTTGACTGATATTTATAGTTCATCAATAGATAAAGATAAATGAATGTATGAATGTATGAATATATGGATGGACAGAAGGATCCATGGACGGAAACATAAAACTGCCTATTTCTTTTTCTTCTTTTTCTGACCTTAACTTGTCCTAATAATGCACTAAAAATTCATGCAAAGGTTTAATAAGTCATTGTGAATCACTCAGAAACATTTAGGAAACATGTTTATGGTATCATAAATTATTTCAGTTTACTCTGGAAATATTTATAGAAAATATCAACATCAGTCAATCAAAGGCTATGGGACTTTAATTATTAGTCTTACTTATCATTTAAACTGTCAAAGCAAAGCACACAATGTGATGGATACTGTTTCCATTTAGCATGACTAAAGTATAAATCATGTATTTTACCTGAAGATCTTGCTCTAGCCAAAGAAGTAATTTACTTTTCTAAAACTATTATCTCTTGAAAGGCACTGTTGATCCATGGTTGTTTACTCACCAAAAAATAAATAATCATAATAATCATAATAAGGGATAAAGAAGGGTCAAAGCTGAAATATACACATCTTCTAGAGTAACACAGGTTAGAGGCTAAGAGGATGGAAAACAGCTGGCAGCAGAGATCCAGAGGCAAGAACAAGTCATTCTGTCTACAAATTAACACAATCTCTCTAGTCAAGCACCAGAAACTAAAGACGAGTTTCAAGAGATGTAGTAACACTTAGAGGACCATGTTAATAGAAAATCTTAAAGATACAGTCATAGTAATAAAGCTCTGTCTCAAGGGACTATCACTGAGAAGGAGGACTATTTTGGATAAATAAAAATAAATAATATCTGCTGAGCATATACCATGCTCCAAGAACCATGCCATACATTATTATGAAGACAATTTAATTTAATCCATAAACCATCCTGAGAAATGTTTTCCTTTGTTTGATCTGTCTAGAACACAGCACAATGTCCTGAGTATGTTTGATAAACGTTGCCAAATAAATGTCTAAATGCCTCACACCAGCAATAATTTTCTTTCTGCAGCAGAATGCTACCTATGACAACAGCAGGGCCTTCAAAATCAGTAACAGTACAAACTCTCAGAGATACCATTTGGGATACAAGGTATATACTCCAACTTAGGGAAGAAGAGATCAGCTAGGACTATCTAATTATCTATCAGGTAAGCCAGAAGAGAAGTTACAGTGCAGCTGACACTTGTGTGGCATCATTGTCTTTCTTTCTGGTAACAACACCCAGGCTGTTTGTTTGCTGTAAACCTCTTCTAGCAACACCACCCTTCTTTTATCAGCCATGCAGATGATCTGATACCATCACCACCTGGAGGATAGGTCTTAATAAAATTCTGTCAATACAATGGTTATTCTTCCTAGTTACAGTTTTCAACTCTGCAGTGGCATTTAACATGACCAGTCTATTAAACAGGGATACATTTGCTTAAACCTGCAGGAATGGAACCTCTCCCTCTCTTACTGCAAGAGCTGTGGAAAGAGACTCTCTTTCTTTCCCTTGATAACATTGTGAAAGAATATGAAGACTTGAACTGTTTCAGCCATTTCTCTTCCATGAAAGGAGACAAGGGAGCTTGAAGTCAATACTGAATACAGAAAAAAACAGAGGAATAGGGTACTTTGTGATATCTTAAAAACAGCAAATGAAGCTTGACCTGAAGTTACCCCTAATCTTTACAATTAATGAATCTAGTAATTTCATTTTATCTTTTAATCAGTTTTTGTTGTAGCACCTTCAATGTAAAGCATTCCAATTTATACTGATGGTAAATAGAATTTCATCTGGACTCAAGCAATAAATAGGATACAAAATGGTTATCAGGAAAGGTAATTAATACGGCCCCTGCTTGAAGAGCTGAGATGAGGATGGGCGTAAAAGAAAGCAAGGACTTCTAATCATCGGGAGCTTGAAAGCTGGAATGACTTTCAGGGAGGACAACACAATATGTCAAAAGGACTTGGAAGGGAATTTGGTAGGCAGCAATATAATTATACTTTAAGATCATAAAAATATATCATCAAATAAACTAAATGGAAGAACATGTATAGGTCATATATAATATTAAAGAACTATAAAATTAATATGATATACATATACATATCTTTAAAACTGAATGTTTTAATATTACTAAAACATACATTCTAGTAAAAAAAATCCCTACAAGTAAATGGCTAAAAATAATTAAGGTGTTTCTACATAATACATAAAAACAAAATATTAATCACTGTATCAAGAATTAACCAGTGTTTTGACTAGTGTCTCATTTATTTAAATTAAGCAGAAGTAGTACAGGAAAATTCATAGAAATAGATTATAGTTCTATTCTATAAGCTAATTTAACCCTAGAAATATATTATACTCATAAACATATAAATATAAAAAATGCAAAATATCATAAATAATAAAGACATTTAAACAAAGACCTATGTAAAATGTAACCACAGTTGTCTTTTTATAAAAAAATAAAAACTAGTAACTGTATTTTTATACTGATGTATTAATACCATCAGATATCAAATAAGGATGGGATAATTAACATAGAAGGATATCTATAATGCTTTAACTGCATGAAGCAAGTTTCAGAACAGATTTTTTAAGCTGGACCAGGAAAGTGAGACGAGGGAAAGGGTTTGTAAAAGACTTTGGAAAGGATAATAGTAATCACATGTGCTAATAGCATTATCTGATTTGATATTTGGAGGGTGGAACAAGAGAAAGTATGTATTATTTTAATAGGAAAAAAAGAATAATACTATTTTCAGTTTTGATAAAAATAATACACATACTTAAACATCATTTTCTCTAAACTTACAAAGTTGCCAAAAGTTGCAAGTAATATTTATCAATTTTTCTTGCAATTAAAGTTGTCATTATCAATTCCTTACTCTAACCAAATAAACAATATTCCATCTTTTATAATATTGTTGATAAATCAATATTATAAATACTAAAATATATACGATCTTTGAATACAAGATACGACAGTATGATATGTTCATATGACAGTTTAGCACAGTAATACCACAAGGATATATTATAGTAATCCCTTAGTATGCACAAGGGATTGATTTCAGGACACTTCCCCATGAATACAAAATACATGGATACTCAAACCCCTTATATAAGATAGTACAGCATTTGAATATAATTTCTAGATTATTTATAATACCTAATTACAATGTAAATGTGATGAAAAAAGTTGTTATACTCTTATGATTTTTGGAATAATAACAAATAGTTCAGTAGAGCTGGGAGCATCATCATTCTAAATGAATATTTGTGGTTAGTTAGATCTTGGATTCAGAGAGAGTCCATTGTATTGTAGAAGCTTACTCAAAATCTCAAATAATTCAAAAAATAAAAATAAATAAATCAAAAACAATCATATAATAAAGAAAATAGTTGTTCATACATAAATCTCATCTCAACTGCAGCTCTTAGTTTTGACATTGTCCATTTGAAATTGATACCACCTATCCATTTCTATTACAACAATCTTAAATCACCATTATATATAATCTGTACAATGCAGGTAAAATTAAAGGTCACTGTTGTCAAGTAGAAAGATGTAACTATGTTTACACAAAACATTTGCTGCTTTAAATGATAACTAATACTGAAATGTCAATAATACAAATTATATTTTGAGTACGTGCCAGTGTTTATATGTTCTTTGAACAGAAATAAGTGTTCTTCTGGATTCTGAAGCAAGTCTGAGGGGAAAAGACCATAAGCAGAGAGCACAATGCCAGCACAGACCATTATAAAGGGTAAAAATTTTCTTTCATCACTAGTAAGTCTGTTACACTGACAGGTGAAGCATAAAGTCAGGGTGAAAATCAATGGGAGATTTGTTTAGAGTTGCTACACACTTGTGTATCTTGAATGTTCATTTCCAAAGGGTCAGTTAGCCAGACTTCAACCCCACTGGCCTATAGCTTGATGTTTTTACATCAAACGTAGATTGTTTCTTAGATCTTTGATTGTTTCTTAGATTTCATAAAATGTACAATTTTATAGCCCAGCGGCTTGGCATTATTTCCGTATTTCTAGATACTTTCATTTTGCTGGTTGTTTAATTTTTTCTAACTTCAATTCACTAACTACATCTATTATCTTTAGTCTACATTTACCTGATCTTCTTTGGACTTTTCCTAATATATGGCATGTTTATTAATCATATAAAGAAAACATTCCTGTCTTTATATGGACAGTGAAAACCATCTTTCTTAATCTTCTTGTTTAACTTTCTTATTTGCTGGCTTTTGTCTTCAGATTTTTAAGCTGTTGATTTTTATTATTTTAATACATTCCACATTTATTAACTAAATATTTACCTTGATTAAAATTTAAACGTTTTTAATTCTGTTAGTAAATTGTTTATTTAATTTTAAATTCTTAAGTTCTTATCTTTTCTATTTCACTGGCATTCACCAATTTCCCTCTACTCCTTCTGTTCTTATTGAATTATTACTTTTTAAAGGGAGCTGAGAACTAAGGGAAAAATTTCCCCAAACAAGGGAAGGTAGAAGTCTTTGTTTCCCAGTTTCCCCTGAATAATTCCCTATGACTTCCACATATGGGTACTCAGCCTTTTCATGAATATTTCTCCACAAGGAAAAAGTCAGTTTCCTCTAAAATATTTTGGTGACATTAAATCTCAAAATTGGAACACTTAAATCTACTGACATCTAGATCTTTTGGGTTAAGCCACTAAGGTTGAAGAGGTCTCATTGCAGAAATATCTGAATACAGAAGGAAGGGACATAGAGTTGGAGAGGACAGCAAAAACCATATTAGTAAAGGTCTATGAGCCTTGTTCAAGAGTTTAGAATCTCTGTTAATAACAGGCACACTTGGAGGTCCTTGAGAACAGAGTAATGTAGTCTGCTTCAAATTAGAACAGGTGGGATCTAGGAACCAAGTTCATCAGCTCTAAGACAAGGTGCTTCTAAGGAAAGTCGATGCATACCAAAGGCTAAGCTAAGCTATCATTTAAGGAGGAAGGCTAAATTTCCCACCCAGTGTCTTCTTTCCCAAATTCTAAAGATGAGAATGTTAAGGTGGAAAACTTTTTCTAAATGTGATTTTTTTAAAGTTGGTAACTGATAAAAGCATCAAAATTATGATCTTTCTCCAGCAAATGGATAGTTATCACTTTATGAATAATAAATTGTCATTGCAAGTGTGGATCCATTTTTTTCTCAGATAATTATTTTCAATCATTTTATTCTACCTTACCTTAGTAAATGTATATTTTACTCCCTTAAATATATTTTGGTAATGTAGAATACAAATGGAAACTTTTATTTCTCTAGGTTAAAATAAGATCAATACATTTATTCTTAAACTAATATTTTGTAGTAGTGGAGATTGCACTCAGGGGTAGTCTACCACTGAGCTGAAACCCCATTCCTTTTAACTTTTTATTTTGAGATGGGAGGTCTCATTAAATTGCCCTAATTGGCCTGGAACTTGTGGTACTCCTGCCTCAGTATCCCAAATAGCTGGGATTACAGATGTGTACCACTGCATTCAGCAATTTAAACTTATTGAGTTAAACAATCTAAAAAAGTTCTATTTAACTTTTAAACTTCATATGACTAAATTCCTATGCAAACCCCCAAAACTAAATAGAAGATTCTGTCAACCTTAAATACAAAATATTCCTTCCAAAAATTGGAATTTCTTTTTTATCTGTAGCAATTCCCCATCAAAGTAATATTATTTAACTATACTATTTAGAATGTCAAGTTATTTACTATCAAACATTTTATATAGTACTTACAATTGTTAAGTTAGATGTTAATTTATTTAGGCATCATAACAGCTCCTTTGGGTAGGTTTTATAGATGAAGAAATAAAGGGCTGGGGTTGTGACTCAGCAGTAGAACACTCGCCTAGCACGTGCAAGGCCCTGTGTTTGATCCTCAGTACCACATAAAAATAAATAAATAAAATAAAGGTATTGCATAAAATAAATAAATAAAATAAAAAGAAAGAAATAGAGACTGTATACTTTGCCCAAGGCAACAGGCTAACACAAAGAAATACATAGGTCAACCAGCCAAAAATCACAGTGTTTAGTGTGGAGCCCAAGACTTAAACACAGGCCAGATCTTACCAGCAGTTTGTTTGTTTGTTTGGTTGGTTGGTTTTGGTACCAGGCAGTTTTTAATCTTAACTGCTTACCTATCTGGTTTTCCTAAAGTCATACCATTATGTTTTTTAAAAATCATATTAATCAGAAATACAGATGAAGCAAATAAAATCAATAAAGAATAAAGCACCAAACATTCTAAAATCTCAAGCTCTTCATTAGTAAAATGGGTAAATATATTAGTATCATATTCATATATTGTTTATGAGTTTTTCATGAGACTATATACAAAAGAAGGCTTTAACATTGATATTTGTTCAAGTTCTTAGTAAATGTTCATTGTGATCTTCACGGTAGCATCATCTAAGACTTAAGGACAAATGGCCAGCTAATCTCTAAAGTACAAAGAAACTGATAAAGTTAGTTTACATATTTCATTCCACTCACTATATCATATTTTCTACTTTTAATTAAATGACTGTGTTAATTTTTCATCACTATGACACAATTCCTAAGATAATCAACTTAAAGGAGCAAAGACTTATTTTTAACTCAGCCTCTCAGAAGTTTCAGTCTATGATTGAAACAACTCCATTGTTTCTGGGCCTTTGGGCAGGAGATCACAGCCTAAGGGCATACTAGAACAAAGCTGGCAGCCAGGAAACAGAGACAAGAGAAAGAGAGAGAGGATAGAAGGAAGTGGTCAGGGATAAGATAAAGCCTTCCAGAGACTGACCCCAGTGAATACTTTTTCCAACAAGACCCCACCTTCTATAGTTTCAACCACCTACAAATAGTCCATTAAATTATGAACCCATAATGGATTAATCCATTGATGAGATCAGAGCCCTCATGAACCAGTCACTTCCCCAAATTTCCACTTTGAACATTGCTGCATTAGGGTCAATCTTTTAACACATAAGCCTTTGGATAACATTCCAGATTCAAACTCTAACAATGATTTTGTGGTTAAGAGAAACAAATGAAAAAAAAATATTTTTAAGGGTAGATCTTGCCATAAAAGGAATAACTTTTGAAATTAAAAATAATATTTACTACATATTATGCAAGGGTAAATGCCACCTTTTAAATAAAAAATCATTGTGGAAATAGCTGAGCAATTACACACACACACACACACACACACACACACACACACACATAATTCTTAAATCACTTTGTTGAATAGCCTAAGACCTCATTTGATTTAATACTTAAATTTATTCCATTAACAAATTTTAGGATTTCTCTTTTGTTTGTTTCTTCTTTAAAAAGAAAAGTGGGCAAAAAGCAAGATAAGAAACAATAAAGATTTAGATTAATAAAATTCTATGAATAACTAAGACTCTGTATATAGCCAAATATCTATTTTCAGTATCTAGGAAAACATTACAAATAAATACACATTTTTTAGCACAAAAATGAAAAGCATACTCAATGAGATGTACTCAACAACTATATTTCTCAAAATTATCACAAAGAAATTGTGATAGTCATTTCTAAATTATTCTGTTTAAACACACAGAGTAGGCCTTAAGAAAGACCTACTAAATCCAACTTCGTCTGAAGAGAATTTCAGATTTTAATTATTATGTTAAAATAATGTCAATGTTTTATATAAGAAAATGTACAAAGAAAAACTGAGAAATTTTAGAAATGGAAGTATTTTTTTCACCAAGTGTCATATTAATTGTTTTGGTTTCCCCAAAGCACAAATGTAAAACAAATCCAAGTCAATTCTTTCTATTCCTAGATCATAATTTCTCAGGCAGTCAGTTTTACCAGTTTAAGAAATGTTCCATATTAGGGCTGGAGCTGTGGCTCAGTGGCAGAGCACTTGCCTCCCACATACAGTGAGGCACTACATATAAATAAACAAAATAAAGATATTTTACAAAAGTAAAAATAAAAAAATGTTCCATACTATTGGTAAAGTAAGGTAAGTAATACCTAACTTATTACCAAGGAAAAGCTTGTTAGTCTTCTTAAAAAATCATTGATAAGGGGGTTGGGGCTGGGGCTCAGCAGTAGAGTGCTCACCTAGCACATGACGAGGCGCTGGGTTCAATCCTCAGTACCACATAAAAATAAATAAATAAAATAAAGATATTGTGTCCAACTACAACTAAAAAAAATATTTTTAAAAAATCATTGATAATAGCCCAGTTTCCAAAAAACAACTTGAAAATTTTAAAGCTTATCACTTGTATCTGCAAGAATTGATGGATACAATTTACTTCGGAAATGTTTGGTCTACACATCATATTGAGATCAGAAATGTAGTTACCTTTTTTCTCCCTTTCCACCAGAGTTACCAACATTTTATATAGGAAAGCCTACAATCCTCTATCACAAGACCTGTGTCTCAGTACCTTTGACATACAACCTGTTTAAACCTGATACTCCTCCAATGCCATTAGGATCTAGAGTTATTTGGAAAGTAGGAGGCCAAAATGCTTTTTCAGGCATCTCTTACCTTCTTCTGAGTAAAATATGCAAAAAGAACACTCTGGGGTAATGTAAACTATTTAATCTCCATTCTAGGATATGACATCTGGGGTCCTATTTCCGAGTTTCCTCCAAGCCCATTCCTAGGCTTACAATCAATAAGTGGATCATCCTAATAAAATAATAAGATGATACACAGAAATAAACCCCTCTGCCTTCCTTCCCTCCACCTTATTCCCAATGTTTAAGTCACATGGTAGGATTTTAAATGTATATAGTAACAGACTGGCATCTATTCACTGCTTCTTCCTTCCTTATAGGTGCCTAATTTAGCCAAGTGTAAGGATACAGCATTTTTTCATATGTATAACATTTGTGTATCAATATTACTTAAAATGGAATTTTTCCTTTTTATATATTATTATTATTGTACATGTATTATACAGTCATCATAAACCCATGGATTCATTCTAGAATATACTATGTTTATATTTGTTGATGAGCTTTCCCATAAAAACATTCTTCAGGCTTGTCAGATATATTCTCACTTCCCAAATGGAGAATAACGTGGAGTAGAGTTGCCAAGAAAATCCAGTTGGACTGATAGGAAATAGAACAGGAGATGATGGAACAATCACCTAGATTTCAGGTTAGCATGTTGAGGACAAATGTTAGTTGACTGTAAAAATTCAGAATCAAGTCAAGAAAGTTAAATATTCAAGAAGAAAGCAGCAAAGCAGAGAGTCAGGTATCCAGTAGTATTCCTAGGGATACTTAAAAAAGAAATGTCTGGAAACTGAGAGAAGATAGTACAACATAGAAGAAAGGGGGAATGATGATTGATACTAACAAACAAGACTAAGAAACTTAGAAAGTCAGGCAAATAAAGCAGGCTGTGGTAGTGCGGCCTCTCTTACAATCCCCAATGAATGTGAGAGAACTGGACCTTGGTTGAGAATGCATGAAGGAGGTACTATAGTTATTGTGAGAGGAATGAGTATGCCAATTGTGATTCTGACCATAGCATTTGTAGAAACATTTGAATATTCAAGCTAAATTAATTTTAAAGGCAGCATAACACTGCATGATACATAAGTTATAAGTGGGTACTATATTTTTTAAAAAGGAGGATATAGACTATAAGGGCACAAAGTATTTATATCATTGTGCTCTCCAGAGTCCTTGGGGAATTTGGAAACACAGACTCATAAATAAACCACTTGAATTAAACCTGATATGTTCTGTGTATCATTATATTAAGAATCCTCTATATTATGTAATTACTGTCAAGAGACCAGAAAGAAAATTTGGTTTAGGGATGACAATACACATTAGGTAGCTTGAGTATTTGCAAAAGAGAAAAGGAAATAAAATGCATTCCAGTCAGAGAAACATTAGCCAATACATGAAATCCTTAAGCAAATCTTATGAATTCAGTGAAGAATGGGTATAGGTGGCAAAAGGCACAACAGAACTAGAAAATATGCTGGAGCAAAATTGGGAAAAAACAAATGTACCTCAGGACTTGGAAAATAATCAAAGATTTAAAGCGAAAAATAAGATACCAGATCTTCATTTTAGAAAGACTGGAATAATGATAGTATAAAAAATAAATTCCAGTTGAAAGAGTGACTACAGGCAGAGAGTCCTGGGGGAGCCTAACAGGTGATGGATTTTAATAGAAGTGAATGACTGAACAACTAATGGTGGATGTAGTATACACAGGCTTACGTGATCAATGGTGATAAATTAGTGGTAAGGAAGACCTTAAAAAAGACTCAAAAGTCACCTTAGATTACTATATAAATGATATGACACTAACTTAAATGGGAGAGAAAAGAGTGACAGCAAAAGAGAATTGGCTTTTAGAACTGCTAAATTTGAGGTGTTCACAGATATGCAAGTTAAAATGTCCTATTTTATGAGGTACTCTGAATTAATGGTTATTGCCTTGGGATAATGTCAGTAGTTTTAAATTAAAGTTGAATTCAGAGCATAAATATTGTTATGTACATTGAGTGCGTAAGTCTAATAAGAAGTTTTATTGCTTTCTATTGGATTATAAAAGCACTATTAATATGAAAAAATTAATGATATTAAGCCAAAGTGACAATATCATCCTAATTATGGCCTCATAAAAAGTTTCTAAAATTGGATATTTAGACCTATCTGCATAAGCACTGATGTTTACAATTCATTCATCATATAATTGTGAATATCAAGAAAAAACAATTATGGTATGCCATTCCATACTTTAAGATGGACAAAAGACAAAATTTTAGCAAGTTTAGGGAGGAACTCCATTAAGCAATGGCAGAAATCACTAGAACTATTAATTATTCATACTTCACCCAGTCTTGCCACTTCTAATTATTTAAACAAAATTAAGTGTGTGAATATAATATAGATTCAAATACTAAATAAGTTGTTAAAAAAAACAAGAGGTATATCAGTATTTGTCCTAAACAACCTTCTCTGACATTCTGCATTACAAAATTAACCTTTGCTTTGAATTTCCATTTCTCTTTCTTTTACATAGTAGATAATAAAAAATACCAGTATTTGGGGCTGGGGATGTGGCTCAAGCAATAGCGCGCTCACCTGGCATGTGTGCGGCCTGGGTTCGATCCTCAGTACCACATACAAAAAACAAAGATGTTGTGTCCGCAGAAAACTAAAAAATAAATATTAAATTTTTTTCTCTCTCTCTCTTTAAAAAAATACCAGTATTAATGAAGGAAGATGAAATGAGATATGTTTTCTATATTTACTGGAATATTATTAATGCACTGCCATTCCATGGAAATAGACCTGCCTTATTATAATAATAGACCCCAGAAAAAGTTTTATAGAAAAACTAAATGTCTTAATTTGGCAAAAAATAAAACTATGTCCTAAGGGAGACAAGCATAGTTTCATTTTTTTAACAACCTTAGTTAATAGGTGGGATTTTTATGCATTGTTGGCACTACACATAATTGCTATATATAATTATAATATGTCGAACAATACCTTCTTGTAGGTCACTGTGGTTATTACTATGGATCTAGATAATTAAAAGAGAATGAAAAATGGTTATAGCCCCAGAAGGGCAACTGTCGGTCTCTCACTGAGTCAATGAAACACGGGAATTGAAAATGCTTTACGCATCATCTGTGACCAATGTAAAAGCCCTTCCATAATTTTAGCTGTAAGTTGACTAAAAACAAATCAGAACACCTTCTGGAAGATGACAGCTGCTCAACAAACCTAAAGTATCTAAACAAATTTAAAGTTGAAGAAAGATACACTCAAGGACACTAAAGACAATCTGAAAAAAATGGAAAATATAATCTACTAATTAGATGATGTGTTTATTCATGGAACACACCTCCCCAAAATAAATAGCTCATTAAAATGAATGTTTACCTTTACTGTAAATTTATGCACATCCTACTTCTTAAAAGTTAACGGCATAAATATTACTGTATCTTTATATAATGGAAGCTAACAGAATACCTTAGTACTTTGATAGTAAATTATAAAATGGGTAGAATATATCTTTATGTTATAGAAAATGTTTTAAGTTATTCTGTACACTACTTAAAAATGATTTTAATTATTTAAAACTGCATGTGACTATTATTCTTCTACAGAAAATGTTCTTGAAGCTTCAAGGAACTGTAAGCTCTTTCCCTTTGACAATTCAAAATTTAAATGCCTACTTTGTTCTACGTTGCCTGCTTGTTTGAAGGAGATATAAATATTCTAAAAATTATACATAATATCATTTTATTATAAATATAAATTTTGGAGTATAAATACATGTAAAGATAATACTTAATTTCAAAATTCACAATTTAAATATGACTTTTAATCACATGAAAACATATAATTTACAAGGAAAACAACAAATATGCTTTAGACTGACCAATGTTTAAAAATTACATTTCTACAATGCCCATTCTTTCACACTAAAAGCCACTTTGGCACTTTATTTCTAGTGTCTGTTTCTGTGGAAGTGCCTGGAATAGTAGGGACAGGAACCTGGCTACTTGCCCATCATCAATGGTCGTGCAGTTTGCTTGCTGAACAGTCAGGTATCCCATCCACATCTCAGTACATTTGGAAGTTTAATAGTCATCTAAACTTAACAAGTCCAGTCCCAGTCCAAACTTGCCCCTCCATTAGTCTTCCCCACATAAATTAAGGCTCGCTCACTGAGAGATCTAATGATGTAAATGGAGGGCAAGGACTTTGGAAATCAAAAAGGGTTCTAGGGTTTTCCTTGACATAGTTTGTACAGGGTGGTGCTTTTGAAAAAATGGGGAGTATTCAGAGAAGACCAAGTTTTCTGGAGAACAAAAGTTCTTTTTTAGACATCACAACTTGAAGAAGCCTATTAGATATTCAAGCTCAGGGGAAATGCCAAGGGTAAAGTTATCACCACATGGAGAGTACTTAAAATTGGAGAAAGAATGAGGCCAAGAGAGAAAGTGTAGGTGTGGGAGCTAGAGTCCAGGAGCTGTCTATTATCCAGAAATCTAACCCAAGAGGAATAGTAACTGAAGATGCTGAGAGGGACGAGTGTGGGAGTCAGCATGAAAACAAGGAGTCAGAAGAGCAAACAGAAGCTGAGGAGTGAAGAAAAGCAGAATCTATAAATGTTTCTGGTGGTGGACATGGGAATTGGCTGATAACTCTAAGAAGAGCAGTCTCCTTTCAAAGGAGAGGGAAGGGAGAAAGGAACTCCATTGCTGGGAAGAATGGGAAGAGCAAGTACCTGTGAGTCTGACCAGCTCTTTGCCCAACTTTTCAGTGAAAAACAGTGGGGCATAAGGAAAGAGCACAGACACGGTGGGGAGTTCTCTGGACAAGAAAGGAAATTGTTTTTTAACTAATGGAAGTTGCTGAAGCACATTTTCTAGGCTGAAGAGAACCATTCTATAAGAGTAATAGACACCTACCTAAATTAGAACTTTAAAATTCTCTTAACTAATTTAATTTAAAATCCTTCTGGTTCTTTGACCTATGAAATTGCACTCTATAAAAATGCAAATTAGTAAGACATTAAGAATTTTTAAATTATCTGGATTTTAATATGCATTTATTTTATGATGACCTTGTTTGAAAAACATAGTAAAACATACATTTTGATAAATCTGTTTTTCCAGAGGAAGAATACATAATTAGCAAATTATATACTTAAACACAATCTAATTTAAAGCAGTTATCCTAGGCCATGCTTACTTATCTATCATAAGGAAAAGGATTTTGGCCTAAATCATGAGTCATATAGTTGTAAATTACTGGTAAATTATATGTTGAACTACAAAAATAGAGATTATGTCCTTAGAATTTTTCTTTAAAATAATGTGTGATTCACTTGTTGCATTTGAGTTTTTTGAGTTAACCAGATCTGATACAAATTTTTTCTGTGATTCTCAAGGTGTCTGAGCTGTGTGTGTATGTGTGAGTGTGTAGTGTGACAGAGAGATAAAGGAACAATAACTGCCTAAGTGACACGAAGGTCGGAGATAGTGTGTCTAAAGCAGATGAATCTTGGCATTTATAGGTGCTTAGTAAAGATT
Source organism: Ictidomys tridecemlineatus (assembly GCF_052094955.1). NCBI lineage: Eukaryota > Metazoa > Chordata > Mammalia > Rodentia > Sciuridae > Ictidomys > Ictidomys tridecemlineatus. The sequence goes on along the minus strand of NC_135483.1, from coordinate 176,386,459 downwards.
CTTATTATTGATATTCCATTCACTATTATTGTCATTACTATTACTATATTTTACAAATTAAGAAAGCTATATACCATAGTTGAAGAACTTTCTTTTCACTGAAGGTAATTGCCAATCCAAAATAAATAAATAAATAAATAGATGGTAATTTTTTAACAAAGCTTTTTTCTTCCCTCAAGAAGCATATAACTTAGTCAATAAACATTTCATTGAAGATCTACTTAGTACAGAGCCTGTTTTTCTGTGTATGGCAGGGACATAATTTGATTTTAAAATTAAGAAAAGAGACTTTGAAAACTTTTGAGAAATATTAAGAGTTTTAAATTGAATTTTATATTATTACTACTAAGGATTGATAGTATAGAATAAGAATGAAGAGAAGGAAGTGGTAGAACAAAATAGGTAGGAGACACATAAACACATGGCAAAGAAGACATGGTGGTGCACAGATGCAGAGACATGTTGAAAATGAAGCAGACAGGCAAAACAAACAAACAAACAAACAAACAAACAAACAGGTAAATGACTTGTTCCAAAGTGAGAACTTTTCCATACTTTTCTTTGCAGGTATGTTATCCTAAGAGATTAGATAGCATATATCCTTTCCACTGATGTTTCATTTTTCTGCTTCCTAACTCATAAAGCTAGATCCTCCTCTACTGATAAGCCAGCTAGTAAAGATTATGACAGAAATTATTCCCTGTATTGCAGTAGCTGTCATCAGGGCAGCTATATTTCCAGAGGCTAGAAGTCCAGATTTTATCTTTGACTAAGAACTAAATGTTTCCTTCTTCCTCTTCTCCACATTTTTATTTGACAAAAGTTTTTCCTTTACCCTCCACTAAATTGTCAGACTGACCAAGTTTTCCTATTCTTGCTGTGAAACACACAAGTTGTGCTTATAAGCTACACTCCAACCACTCAGAGCTCTCCAATCATAGTCAAGTAAATAAGCACCTGCTCCCATCAGCCAAGGTCCCTGACTGCAACAGTCAAAGCAGTTTGATATTAAACCTGTTATAAACCTGTTGTGTTTTCCACTGTAATGTGATTAAATATTAATTAAGGTGATGAAATACAAGTATGATACAATCACTGTCAATAATTAATGTTATAAAAAGGTGGTAAGAGCATCTTCCAAGTGCCTGAAGTTCTTATTTTAGATTGAAGAAATAACAAATTAAAAATATAGATGAAACATTGTTGGCATAACTTACGTAAGAAATACAGTGCAGAATACCAATGAACAGACAATTTAAGAAAAAGTCATGACCTTATATCAAAACACTAGCATGTGTATGCATATACACTTGTCTGAAGTTAAAACAGAACATTAACACGTGTTTATTATTTTATGTTTCCCTTTATGTATTCATTAACCTACTGATTTGGGTCATGGCAACTAAGATCCTGTTATGCTCCTTAAAAATATGAAAAATGAGGAAAGATCAAAATATCATGAATGGAAGAAGGCATAAAACTAAGAAAGAGTATTTCAAATTTTAGAAGGTAAAAGAGGAATATCTGTATAGCTTACTCCATGAAATATAACTGAGATCAAATGCATGTATACCTTGAAAATATATTTGACCAAACTGAAGATATTGAAGAATGCATTATTAATAAGGAGAAAATAATAAATCAAAGACAATATTCTTGCTACTAGGAACTAGTCAAACAATTAGGGTTTAGGAAGTACATTACACATAACAGAAGATCAAAGTGGAGGAAACTATGAAAATTTTTCTGAGTACTTTTGTATAAATTATAGATTTATTTGAAGAATAATTATATGTACTTTTAATTATAAGACCAAATATAAGAAAATAATGTTTTTACCTAAGTCATAATCAAAATGATACAACCATGATTATCAAAAATTTTAATGTATCATAGGATGTATAAAACATGCAGAATCTCCACAGAAATATTTTTCTCAAAAAATCTGAATAATACAACTATGAATTTTATAAGTTTCATTTTATATATTAGTTTCAATTTATATATACATATATTCATAAAACAATATATTTTAATAAATGTCAAGTAATAAGTTTTGTTTTTAAGCCAGTATTATTTTAGCTCATGTAATTATGGTCCTCAAAAAAAAAAAAACTGAAAAGGATATATTGACAGGGAAGAAGTACAATCATAATAGTTGCTGAGATCCCATCTCTAAAATAATCCTAGAAACTTCTCTAAAAATGATTTGTGCATTATTTTAAGCCAGAATTCTAACCTCTACAATAATAATTCATAATAGTGTACTTAGTCTATACTGCCACCAAGTGCCTAAACCAATTAATTTTAAGATTATTGTAGCAGTTATAAGCAGATTCTTTTAGTGCTGTGACTAGAAATTTGGAAACAGGCTAAGAGTAAACCAGAGTCCCACAATTCAGACATAACAACAAAATCTCAAAAGCATTATTAATAAAACATCAAGAATCCTACCAGCTCACTGGAAGTTCATGAAGTCTAAAAATGTTACTCAGCTTGTAGTCAAATTTTGCTGGAGGAAGATTTTCTTTACATAAATTCAAGTTTGGATTTGGTTGTATATTGATGGGAAATTCTGAATCCTAGAAAAAAAAACGAAGAGCTTTTTTCAAATTTCCAAATCACTATACATATTGATAATCTTTCTTATTTAATATTAAATTAAAACATAAATATTTTATTCTCCTCTGACTCTTCAGTCCTTTGTTTTCTACATTCATTTTGAAAAAAAATGAAAGAAAGACACATGACATGCACATAAGCAATTTTAATTCTACACTGCATGTTACAAGTTAAAAATTACTTTAAAACACATCCTTGGTGAATTCCAATGAAATACACAATAACATTGTCTTATATTATTGTTAATTGTCATTTTTCAACAAGCTTTCCATCCCAAAAGAAATGTCCAAAAAAGGATTTGCACAGGGCAACAAAACAGTGCTTGTTTACAGATTAACTGTGGTTTTCCTCTTAAAACCCCAGGAAACAGGATTAATATAATGGCACATGCTGAAGGTAAGAGACCTCTGTCAAAATCCTTTTAAATCACATACATTAAAATTCATGTTTGCCATTTGTGGGTACCCTCTTTCCCCACCAAGCAAACTCCAGGGGTAACTTAGTCTATGAGAAAGGAGTCCCTCACAGTGGAAAGAAGATATGCTATGCACAGGTACTCAATACTAATGATGGATGGATGAATTGCTCAAGTCCACATATACACAAAAAGAAGTAATCAATTCTCTTCTATCTCACTTAACTCTTTAAAACTGACTTTACAGATAGAGGCATATATTCAATTTCCATCATTCATTTATTCAAAAACCATTTAGAAGTACCACTTTATCCCAAACAATATTCTAGGTATGAGACATGCATGAATGAGCAAAGCGGATGAACAAGTCTTGCCCTCACAGAGGTTACATTCTAATGAATTGTTTAATATACTCTCAGAGCTGGAAAAATGATAAAGTTGATTTTCAAAAGTGAGATAACATTTTTCTGATTAACAAAGTAATACATATTCATATAGAAATTTTGTGCATTTCATGATACTACAAAGAAGCAAATTAATGCAATCTTAGTCTCACTACTGAGATATAATTACTATTAACATTTTGGTTTAATTACTTAATTTGTTCCCTTTCTTTCTCTCACTTTTTACAAAGTTGGGTTGATGCTCAATTATTCATCATCTAGTTTTCATCTACCACTGTATAACTGCATTTTCACATCATTGAGCCTGTTTTGAAAGAATGCTAAGTGCCTTATTTTATGTAATATTCAACTACTTTTGTCTCTTATGGTTATCAACATTATAAACAGCTTTCGTTCTATAAATCTCTACTTCACTGATTATTTCCTTAAAGCAGAGTTCTAGAAGTGCAAATAAATAATTCAAATAAAATAAATATTTGACAAAAACATAATACCTCTTCATAGACTGCTTTGAACAAATGCTGTTTAAATTATACTTCTGCTAGTCACATAGCAATGCCTGCAATTCACTACCACATTTTTGTTAATAGTACACACACACACACACACACACACACACACACACACACACATATATATATATATATATATTTACATTTGTTCAACAATTATTTCTTTTGGCTAAAATTTATTATTAAGTCTCTATTTTGTGATAGGAACAAGTTTCAGTTCTTATACTACAGAACAAAACAAAATAGATAAAATTAACTTCCATGTGGAGTTTGCATTCTAGGAGAAGAATACAAAATACAAAAACTATATGAATGATAACTGATATTTATCAAAAATGATAAAATAAACTGTATGAGGTAAAAAGTCCATGGAAAAAAATAATTCACATATAAAACTATTTCATTTACATTTTTAAATTAATTGTTTAGGTTATACTTCTTATGTATTTCTCTTTTTGTTCCTGTACTTATTTTTTTCTGAACTGCATTTTTTGTCTTTTGACCCTTTGTTTTATTGTTGTGGTAATATTTCATTTTAATGATGGGGTTGGAAATGGAGGGAGGGTAAAAAGACTATGTAAAAATATATAGCAAAGTAGATCAAAGTTCAGGCTTATATAATTTTTGATTGTATATAAATATCTCCAATCACAAACTTATTACTACATCAATTTTATCAGCATTGCTAAGAAAATTATTATATAAACAAATAAATCCAGGTATTTAATTAAAACCAACCAGCTAGGTGCTATTGCCCATGTTTCTAGCTCAGAAGAAGATAAGAAAATATAATAATAACTGAATAACTATTTAAAATTGGTTTCCAATAAGAGCTGCAGTTTCCTGGTAATATTAATCCTATATAATCCTATATAGATGCATTTGCAAAACCAAAACATAAAACTCATGTTACCCAGCCAATATGCTGCAATACTCCAAGAGATGTCAGTCATTGAAAGGTAAGCAGCATCAGTGAGGTAAATGTAGAATACATAAATAAGGACAATGCATAAAAGACAGGAAGAAAAATGAGTCATAAAACCATTCTTTCAAGCTACATAACCATTACCATTTCTTTGTATTGACAAGGTACAATAGGAAGGCACACTCAGCTCTCAGTAGTATGTTTTGAAAGTTAGTAGTTCTCAACTCTGACTACATATTTGAAATCTCTGGGAAACTTTTCAAAAAATTCCGCAATCACTGCTCCCACCCCAAACCAATTGAATGTAATAATTACCGAGAGTGAGGCTCTGACACAAGCATTATTTTAAAGCCTCCTATATGAAATAAAAGTCAGAGTCGAAAATCATGGCTTTTTAAAGCAATTTAGTTTTAATGAAACTGGTCAAGCTATTTAACAAATTTACATAGTTATATATTTTCCTGTCTGTAAATTATAACCAAAAAAATGGAATCAAGGTTTTATTTTCTAGTTTAATACCTAAAGGCATAGAAATACCTTTCCTTTGGAGTTACCTTCTAAAAAATAGAACGAGCTACACAGTAATTTTTAATACTATAAAATAAAGCTAAGCCCTTACACATTTTATAAACAAAATTATACCTGTTCCATAGGCTACTATAAGAATTGAGTGAGATAACCTCTGTAAAGCACTCATCATTATGACTGGAGCCTAGTAAATCTTTAATAATCATTAGCTATTACTGTTTCTATTTTTATTATTTTTGTAGTCAATGACACATGTTAATTCCAACTACTTAGTAAATTCATTTTGAATCATTTCATACCTATTTATTATAAAATAATTCTATATTAACAAAATTATACATTTAATATTCTCCAAGGATACTGATTGAAGCAAACTTGATTTCAGTGTGTTCCTACTTGTCAGAATCCCAGTCCTATATCTGCTTAACAATTGGCTATCTTGATGTGTCTCAGCATCAGTGATAATAGAATTTCTTGCTTCATGAGCCAGTTGGAATTAAATCTTGTCTTGCTCTTTATATACAAAGGATGGAGGACCTGATGGGTATCAATTTCTCTGTTTCAGTAATATATCATCTAGGGATTGCATGAATCTCTCCCTATGAATAAACCCAGTTATGTACTGAGACTCTTTCCACATGAGTCTATTGGGTATCCAGGCCCTATACCCATGCCACTTGACAGGAGACTGCTTTTATGTCTTGTTCTTAGCCTTCCATTGAACCAACATTCATGAGAATTATCCCAAGCAATTTCTGAAAAAGTTCAAAATTATTCACTCAGGCCTACACTCAACACTTCTCTACTCTGTGTCAGGCACTATCTTAATTGCCAGGTCACAAATATAAGTAGAATTCATTTGTTCCACTCTAAAGACTCCAATTTCTATAAGAAAACAACATAAATGAAAAACCATATCATTGATAAACACTTAAGTAGAAATATGAAGAAGCTATTATGGTAAATAAGTAAGTGATAAAACTATTGGAATGGGGGCATCCAATTGTCATTAATTGTAGATAATATAGATAGATGGCTAGATAGTGTGTATGAAATCAAAAGGAGAAAGGATCTGTAAATAGACCATATTACTACATATGATTAATAATAATGAGTGAACTTCACATATGCAATGAATGACATAAAGTTATAAAATAAAAATATTCCATTAACTCTAGTAACAATGATATAAAATATACAATAAAACATTAATAAGAAATGTGTTTCTTTAAAGACAGAAAACTACTTTTTTCAGAGATACACAAAACAAGGCCTGATTAGTTTAGATATTTCAGGGACTCAGCAAGTCTGTTGACAAAAGTTTTAAGTTTGATTTAAGATTGAATTCAATATGAATTTGGGGGCTTATCTTAGAATAGTTAGTCTTGCTCTCACTGACAAAACATGTTAGGAAATGGTGATAATTAATCATTGGCCATTTACATTAATTTTTTAAAAGATAAGGTTAAAACTTTAATGTTTTAAGGTCAAACTTTTAAAAATAAACCTCATTAAAATAGATTTTAATCAGGGTTTTCTTTCTTTATCTTAACTCCCCATGTGAACAAGAATTTATAGAAATGGAGGGTTTTGTTCAGGCTTCCATGCCCTCATTATTTCATTCATCACTCAAGCAGTCCACGGTACCTGTGGACTTCACACATCACTATGAATGAGTGACAGCTGACATTATCAGCAAGCTCTGATTGAGCTAATTGACACTCCCAGTCAGTAAGAAAATTACAGTGAGCCAGGGAAAGCTTTACTTATAAATTTCTTTAACTCTTTAATGTCATGTCCACTTGCATTTTTGTGGCCTTTCGTTATAGAAAGAAGTATTACACTTGAAAAATACTGTTTTCCTAAATGTACTTAAGTATTTTTTTAAATTTAGGACTCCTAAATATCTAATTATTCTTTAGTCTCTCTATCACTGAGACATTCTGTACTTTGACCCATATCAAATTAAGCTGAAACAAAAAGACTCACAAAAATAAAATATACAGACATTGAACTATCACTTGAAAACTCCACAATGTCACCACATTTTTAAGGAGTATTTCTAGACTTAACAGTTTATTCATGCCATAAACTAATAGAACAGAGGTCCAAGGTGTTCCTGATTTAAAAGCATAGGGAATGATGTTAGATTTAGACTTAGAATGTGCAATATTTTTCATGAAAGGAAATGTTAAGAAATACTTTGATTAAAGGCTAAAACAAAAAAATGAGATGCTTAGAAAATAATTATCTTTCAAATTTAAATAATTGTATTTTTATGATGTTAAATAATGAATATTATTTTTAAAAATTTAACCTCCATTAGTCAACTTTAGCAGTTAACATCACCATCAGCTGGAAACTTTGGTGAAATACAAATTCTCAAGCTCCACCTTGAACTTGAAAAAGCAGATACTTTGGGAATGGGGCCCAATAATCTGTTTTTAACCAGCTCTCCAGGTGATTCTGATGCTTGCTAAGTTTGAGACTCCATCTGAATAAAAACACATCTTTCAAAATTTAACAAATGGCAAACTTAGCTGAAAATATTTATAGAGCATTATATACAACATAATAGGATTATATATATATATATAGTATATATATACTACTATATATATTTCCTATTTGTATATCCATATATATGTGTGTATGGACATACACACACATGTATATACACATATCTTTATGATCCTCATTTTTGAGATGAGACTATATTTCCTGCTTTGCCAATTTCCTTCAGGGTTCTTGGCTCACATATTTGAATAAAATCTGTTGACAATAACAGGAGGGAAGTCTACGTGCAGTAGGATTTATATAAGCATGAGAAGAGAGAGTACACTCTCAACATGTGGGAGGAGGCCAGAGAGCAGGGGGAACAAAAAACCCTTTTGGTATGCTAGCTTAGGAGCTTATATTGGTCTGGGTAGAGTGTGGAGCCAAATCTATATGAAACAGGCATTGAGAACACCACATCATCATTGGTCAGAATCTAGGTAAAACAGGCCCGGAAAGCAGCATATTGATCACTGATCAATATCTATGTAAGGTGAAATACAGGGTTTTAATTTCAATTACAACACATGGATTTCCAGTTTTCCCAGCACCATTTGTTGAAGAGGCTATCTTTTCTCTAATGTATGTTTATGGAGACTTTGTCTAGTAAAAGATAACTGTATTTATGTGGGTATGTCTCTGTGTCTTCTATTCTGTTCCATTGATCTTCAAAGATTTTGTGCAATACCATGCTGTTTTTGTTACTACAGCTCTGTAGTATAATTTGAGGTCTGGTATCATGATGCCCCATGCATTACTTTTCTCCCTAAGGGTTGCTTTGGCTATTTTTTTCCAAATAAATTTCATTACTTCTTTTCTATTTCTATAAATAACATCACTGAAATTTGAATAAGAATTGTATTAAATCTGTATAGCACTTTAGACCAGAGACCTTGCACCTACTAGAAGAAAAAGTAGGCCCAACTCTCCATCATGTCAGCTCAGGAATGGACTTCCTCAGAATTAAAGAATTAAAATCAAGAATCAATAAATGGGATGGAATCAAACTAAATACACACACACACACACACACACACAAATTAAAACTATACTGAAATTCCATCTCACTCCAATCAGATATGAGCAAGGATGTGGAGAAAAAGGTTCACTCATACACAGCTGGTAGGACTGCAAATTGATGCAACCACTTTGGAAGGCAGTCTTGAGATTACCCAGAAAACTTGGAATGAAACCACCATTTGACCCAGTTATTCTGTTCCATGTCATATACCCAAAAGACTTAAAAGCACCACACTGTAGTGACACAGTCACATCAATATTTATTGCAGTTCAAATCAGTTCATAATAACTAAGCTATGGAACCAGCCAAGGTTCCCTTCAACAAATGAATGGATAAAGAAAATGTGATATATATACCCAATGGACTATTACTCAGCCATAAAGAAGAATAAATTTATGGCATTTGCCAGTAAATTGATGGAACTGGTGACTATCATGCTAAGTGAAATAAGCCAGTCCCAAAAAAACAAAGCTGAATGTTCTTTTGATATGTGGATGTTCCCACACAATTAGGGGCAGGGGTTGGGGAAGAATAGAAGTTCATTGAACTAGACAAAAGGGAATGAAGGGAAGGGAGCAGGAATGGAATAGGAAAGAAAGTATAATGAATTGTACATAACTGTCCTATGCTCCTATATTAATAAATGACCAGTGTAACTCCACATCATGTACAACCACAGAATGGGATCAATACTGGAATGGGTTGCACTCCATTTATGTATAATATGTGAAAATAGACCCTACTGTCATGTATATCTAAAAACAACAAATTTTTAAAAATCTATCTAAAACAGGGATTGAAAAAGTATTGGCTATGTCCTTTAGCCTAAATTTTCCTAATTCCCATCTGGGTTCACTCCCACCTTCCATTTTCCCATCTTTTGTTTTCCCCCTATGGGACAAAGGAGGAGACAAAGGAAGTGGTCTCATGAAATTGGACTTGATAGTGCTCATTATTTTTTTTTTATAGGAGGCAGTGAACACAGAGGGGCTGAACAACCGCCACATCCCCAGCTCTTTCACTTTTTATTTTCAAAAGGGTGTCTCAATGTTGCTTAAGTCCTCACTGAGTTGCTGAGGCAGGTTTGGAACATGTGTTCCTCTTGCTTCAGCCTCCTGAGACACTGGGATTGAAGGCATGTGCCACCATACCTTGTCTGGTGCTCATTAAAATTTCTACCTGTTAGCCTCCAAGTGTAGTTTTGGCATTTGAACAAGACCTCAATTGGGGTCCATCAATTCTGACTGCTGAACATTAACTATTCTTGTCCAATAATAAGATTTTATACACACACACACACACACACACACACACACACGCACTATATATGTATGTGTGTATGGATACATATGATACTATATTTATCTATATATATTTCCTCTTTATAGATCCTTACATATAATATGTATATATATATATACACCCTTATATATCCTCATATGATGTATCCTATATATCATATATAAAAATATATACTACATAGAGAATATATGCAAATATATATATGTATGTGTGTGTATATATCCTATTATAATGCTATTATGAGAAGGTAAAAATAATTTTTTGGCATTCAATATCTTAAATAATCTCTATAATACTAAAATGATTAGTTATATCAATAAAATGTAATACACATATATTTATATGATCCATTGCACCCTCTTATTATTTAACCCACTGAAGTAGCATCAAAAGAATGTAACAAAATCCTAGTGAGTCAGGAATCAGCTGTAAATATCTTGGTATATTTTAGGCAAATAAAGACTCACATCTTTCATTTATTATATATAATAATTTTTATTCATATAACTATACTCATTTAAAATTGTCAGCTTACAACTAAACTTGGGAGAAAAGATAAGAACCAGTAGAAGTTAGTATACTTATAATTATTATTCAAAATAATTTCTACCATTTATTTAATAACCTACATATATATATATATGTATATATATATATACCATCTCAAATTTTGTAACAGTTCTGTGTATTATATAAGGATGCAGAAAAATGGAGCTCAATAGAATAACGACATTCACAAGGCAGAAAACCTTGTCAATCAGTGTTAACAGGATTCAGATTCCACCTTCCTAGTCACAGAGCCTGAGTTTCCTCTTTGCCCTACAGCTCCAGAAACCATATCAGTATTCTTGTGTCCCCAACCGGATCCTGTTAACTAAGCTCCAATAATAAAATTCAAGTAATTCTTAGGATGTGCTTTTTCTTCCAGAATGACTTAGCATGCCTGACAGTACAAACAAATACAAAAAAAGTTCTTGGTATTGCTGAGGAGAATGCCTTGTCCATTTGGGAAGGAGTAAAGGGGGTATAAACACAGTGAAACTGTGAGTCCCTGTCATTACAACGCTGCTGCTGTATAAGTCATTTATCACTCCCATTTTATTGATGGGCACATTTAGGTTAAAATAATTTAGCTTAAATTATGTTATAGATTTATTAGGTTAAGAAACTCAAATTAAAATTCGAGTTTTCTTGACTCCAATATTTTTTTGTTAATCCATATTTTCACAGCTTTTTCATCAAGACCTACTGTTTTAAACCTTTACAGTCTTCTTAAACATAAATAAATGAATAAGTAAAGATGATGAAGTCTTTTTGTAAATAACTTGGTAATCTTTATGAACACTACCAATAACACATCTGCCTACTTCTTAGGTCTTCCTCTTTCCTGCTGTTTCTAATATTCTATAGGCCACAAAATAACACAACCAGACTTATAAACTATGCCAATAAGATTCTGTGTTAGGACCTGCTACATAGGTGCACAGTGATTTTCACTCAGGGCCTTGTCTCTAGTGAGATCCTCACACTCTTCACTTCCTTTGGAGTGTAAGACTATATTTTTGAAAACTGAAGTCTTACTAATAAATAAAATAAATACAATAAATAACAAATGAGGCTGGAGTTGTGGCTCAGTGGCATAGCACTTGCCTAGCCTGCAGGAGGACCTGGGTCTAATATCCAGAATGAATGAATAAATAAATAAATAAAATGATATGTTATCCATTCACAAACTGATGAACTATATTTTAAATAAAAAAAGTATGAAATATATTGCTTAGATATAAACTTTCTAGAAAGAAATTTGACAATATGTATCAAACATAATTAAAAATGAACAAATTTTTTAACCAGTAATTCTTTCTAAAAATGTATTCTAAAAAATTTTCAGACTGGGGCTGGGTATAGGGCTCAAGCAGTAGCACGCTCGCCTGGCATGTGTGCGGCCTGGGTTCAATCCTCAGCACCACATACAAACAAAGATGTTGTGTCTGCTGAAAACTAAAAAATAAATAAAAAATATTAAAAAAAATTTCAGACCAATGTACTAAGATAAATATATTTATTGTAGCAAAAGATTAGAAACATCCAAATTCTACTAAAAGGAAGCTAGTTCACTGAATTACAAAATACCATGTATCCACATGATAAGACATATTTACATATTCTTCATATTACATTCATGAAGAAATATTTACAGACATACAAAAGTGTTCACATAATAGAGAGGACATATGTATATTTACATGTATATGTGCAACTAAATAAAGTATAATCATTCACCACGTAACAACAATTTAGCCAATGATGGACTGCAGATACAATGGTGGTCCTCTGAGATTAGGAACTGAAAAATTATTTGTAGGGCAACACATTACTCATGTATTTATGGTGATGCTAAACAAACCTACTGTGTCACACTAGTTGAAAAAAATATGGAACATAAAATTATGAATAATAAATAATCCTTGATAACAATAAAAATGACTTTGTTTCTGGTTTCTGTATTTACTGTACTATAGATTTTGTTGTTAGAATATACTCCTCTACTTATAAAAATGTTTACTCTAGAATAGACTGGCAATAGCCTCATATAATTAATGTTCACCAAATGTCATGACTGCACCAAGAGTTCACATTAAGTGATCTGCTTATATCCTTGGTTTGTGTAAGTACACTCCATAATGTTTTCACAAGGAGAAAATTGCTTGAGGCTATGTCTATAAAAATGTGTCCCTGTCCTTAAATAATATATAACTGCATGCCAGAAGGTTATTAGAAACTAATTTGGTGTGCTTTTTAGATTATTTTGTATATATATATATATATTTTTTTCAAGTTTTTCTACAAGGAATTAAGATTATTTTTAATATTTTAAAAGTGTGGTATTAAGTTATGTGCATGATATAGAAACATTTTAAAGAATATAAGCATATTATCTAATTTAATCATTTATCCATTTAACATTAGTTTCCTTTTAATATAATTGGGGTTTAACCACTTTATTAACAACCTAGCTCTTGGCCACACAATTCTGCACTCTAATCATAACCAGCCTTTTTCTGAGTATATTATAAAATCTAAGTGGGGCCGTAATCAAATATTTCAGATTGCAGGTTCCACTGATGGTTCATAATTATCTATGAAGAACATAATTATATATGAATTCATTTTATTGTTTAACAAAATAAACATATGAATTAAAAGAATCATGGTACTATTCATTTTTATAAATCTTCTTCCTTTTAAATAAGAATATGCTTGTAATCCGACAACTGCCAAAACCCAGTAAGTGGTACTCATGGTAGTTCCTGACATTTCCTTAAATTAACACCAATTCAGCATTGAAAAGTTCAGTGGTATTAGGGTTATTTGCAAATGTCAGTGCTCTGCCTTCTTGAAGCCATGTCATGTGGCCATATGATTTATCTAATTAATGAAATCTGAACAAAAACAACATGAGGTACTTCTAGGAGAAAACTGGAAGTTCCTGCATGTTTTGCCACTCTTTGGTCCCTTCCTTTAATGATACAAAAACATGCGTTAAGCACTCCTCCATCAGCCTGTGTTCCTGAGTGATTACTAGGAGCAGAGCCCCTTTGCTGACCTACATGGCCATGCAGTACAAAAGATATGCTGTCGTCTTCAGCCACTGAGATATCTGAGTTCAATTTTTATGCAAACACTAGTATTTGAGACTTATGTAGATAAGACCATACATACTAAGAAATTTGGTCAGGTTTCATGTTCTGTTCTCATTACAAGTCAAGATATCCTATTACTCTATATAATCCCCAAGGCAAAGTAAGTATTTCAGTAATGTTCTCATTTCCATCATTTACAAAAGTTACCACAATGGGCTGGTGTTGTGGCTCAGTGGTAGAGCACTTGCCTAGCACATGTAAGGCACTGGGTTCGATCTTCAGCACCACATAAAAATAAATAAACAAAATAAAGGTATTTTACCCATCTGCAACTAAAAGTAGGTTTTTTTTGAATGTCCTAATAAAACTTTACTCATAGACACTGAAATTTGAATTTTATATAATTTTCATATATTGCAAAGTATTATGTTTTTATTTTTTTAAAAAGCACTTAAAAACCATTCTGAGACCCTTGGTAATACTTTCTGCCCATTCTTCCCCATCCTTCTCCTCCCAGTATCTCCAAGTAACCACTATTCTTCTTTTGGTACCTATAGATTAGTTTAAAATTTCTGGGTATTTTATACAAGTATAATCAAGCAATGAGCTCTTTTTTGTATGGCTGCTTTCACTCAATATAATAAGACTCATCCATGTTGTTGCATTTATCAAAAGTTTGTTTCTTTTTTCTGAATAGCATTCTATTAAATACCACAGTTTATTTATTCATTCACCTGTTGCTGGACCTTTGAGTTTTTTCCAGTTTCTGGCCATTACAAATAAAACTGCTATGAATATTCATGCACAAATCTTTATATGAACAGGTATTTCTCTTGAGTAAATATAGAATGGCTGGATCACATGGCCGATATATATTTAATATTTTAGGAAAATAAAAATAGGTTTTTAGAAAAATCACCACAATGGCAGCCACAATACACTTATATTATAAAGCAAAGAAACAAGTCTATGTCCTTCTCTTGAATAGAATTGTCTGAGAAATGGGAATAATTATCAGATTCATTTTTGTTCCCTTAGCTAAAACTTCCCTTCTGGGAATGCAAGAAATACCCAATGGCTTTCTGTTCACTATGCATATTTCCAGAGGGCAGTCAGCTGGCACAGTTCCTGTTCCTGGCACAAAGAGCTCACAGCTGGGTTTCTTATCTTTTTATTTCTTTGGAAGCCATCCTGATGGCTCCCATAATCCCCAAGGGCCTAAACAGATGCTAAGCAAAATGAAGCAGGACTCAAGGAGGTCAGGGGTCATTCAGACAGCATCTAGTTATTGCTTATGGGTAACTATAAAATTTATAGGCATTTATTTTGTCAAGAGTTTTAAATCAGGTTAGTCCAGTACTGTGAAAAAAAAAAAGGTTACAGCAACTTTTTAAACTTTGAGAACAAAAATGCAAACAATTAATTGAAAAATGACAAAAATCCATAAAGGAGATATTTAACAGTAAAGTAAGGTAACTCTTCATTAGCAGTTTACTCTGAAAATAAATGAAGATGTTCTAAGCCTTTATTAATTATCCTCACCTAGCAGCATGTAAACTAAAATTGATAGAAGTGGAAATTTCAATGACTTTTAGATTATATCTCACTCATTAAAATCTTCCTATAAAACAAACAGTTGTTTGTTCATAATCTTTATGAAGCATCGACCAAAAATAAGCCTTATAAAGGTTAAATTTGCTTGAAAATATATCTGACCAGCTAGAAACTGCTGAATTGGATGACTTGTCTAATTGCATTGACTACGTAATATTCTCCAGTTGGCGAGCTTCCAAATGAAGAATAAGCATGCATTTTTATAATTGAAACTGTAATACAGAGTAGTTATCTTATTCTGACTTTAATGCTATTAACTTAATAGTTGTAATTTAATAAAAATTGCTTTAATTTGTTCCATATTTCATTTTGATAAATGTTATAAAATGGTGCAAATATCTAAGAAATGTCAACTTTAAATGTAAATACATGTATGTAGATGTAAAATAACCCTAGACAATAAATTATAACTTTTGTTTAACATATTATAATCACATAAAAGTGTTACAAATATAAAAATATTCAAAGGGAGGTTTTAAAAAATGAAAGAAAGACAAGGAAAAAAAGCACATAAAATTTCAGAGAAGAGTATGCCATAATCACCACACAAGTGACCATATCTATTAGTACTGGGCACTGAAGCAGTGCTAGATAATGCTTTATGAGAAAGTCAATAAAAATATGGAAAGTAATGAAAATGATGACCCTTTTTTCAATACATTTATGAACAAACTATAATTTACACCTCTACCTATTCAAAGTATGGAATTTCCTTGAGTAAATGTCAAATATTTTCTGATTAGTTTTATGAATAGAAAGTATAGAAAATTACTGACATCTCTACTTATGAGATTCATATGCTTTCATTCCTCAAAAACAATTCAAAACTTTCCTGTAACAAGGTTAAATTATTTGTGTCAATATCTAAAGGGACAAGCTTAATACTCCTGCTCTAACAGATTGACATCTGTTTTCTTTACATGTCCACATATAAATGCATGTCTATGTCTAATGTGATAATATCTTGGCCAACTGATGTTTTCATGCTCTTTGGATGTCCTCAAGGATTATCTGCTGGGTAAATTGGTAACTTACAATGTTATGAAGCTTCACAATAAAATAACCAACTTCCACTGTTAGTATTCAAGGTACTTAGTATTAATATAAATCTTCTGCAATATATATCTTATTTTGTTAGTGCATACTTTAATGCTCCTTCTTTTCTCAGGATTTCAAAGAAGGTTGTGGTTATGATTATTTAGAGCAGAGGTCAAGCAGTCAAAAGCTACACATTAATAAGATAATTCAAATAAATTAACTGGTGGACATATGACAAACATTTTATCTATTTAACACAGATCAATTTTTCCACTTCTACCTAGAAATCTAATCTCTCCCTTTTTTCAGAAAACATATAACTTTCCAGCTCTTTCTTATACCTTTTTATGATAAGGAAATGAGTATAAATCAGTTAATTTTCCTCTTTACTCTAAATAAAAGAAAATAAGAAACATAAAGGTTAACACCAATATATAAAAACCTCAGAACTAAGACGATTGGGACAGTGACTGATAACTGTAAGGACTGAGGAGTCCATGAATGTCTTGCCCAAAGCGATGGTTGCCACGGAGTTACAACCAAGGATGGAATGTGGGAATATAAACCCAATGTCAAATAGTGGCTATTGTTTTGTTGTTGTTTTTTTTTTCCCCAAAAGACTCAGATACTTGGGGTTTTCATTGAGCTATTAAATAAGTGTTTATTGAGAGTCCTAACTTACCAAATGCTATTCTAACCACCTAAAATATACTGCAAACCAAGAGAAAAACAAACATTCCAGTTATCACAGAGCTTATAATATGTTGGGGAAAGAGAAAATAAATAATAACCATATACAAATAAATCACATAAAATATTAGAATGCAAATACTATTGGAGAAAGACAGGAAAGCAAGAAGGATAGAGACTAAGAATGCACTGGGCAGGGGAAACTTCCCTGAGGGCACTCTGCAGAGTCCTCATAGAAAAGGTTACATTTAAGCAGAGACGTGAAGGCAGTGGTGGAGAAGGCCATGACAAAATTTAGGGGAAGAGCATTTCAGGCAAAGAGAAGAGCCCGTTCAAAGACCTGAAGAGCGCAGAGTGTGGTACCTTTCAAACAAAAAGAGGCAACGTGGCTGGAGAAGGGAATACATTTTCAAGGGAATTCAAAGCATTTGAAATGTTAACAGTAATTATTTTCAATTACAAGAATTTAACCCTGAGAAATGACAACATTGAGAAGACCAAACAAAATACATGTATCAACTTTAAATTTTCTATCCTTATTGCTGATTTACAAATCATTAAATTTACTAGAAATTATATGACTTTTGGTCTTAAAAAACTGAAACTTCTAAGGGTATTCAGACAATAAATGGATAACAATAAAGAAATCCTTCTTAATCTTCGCTTCCACTTCCTCCCACTTATAGGGTAGATATAAAGCAGAAAAACTTCCAGAATGGTCAAATGGTTTCTATTAATTCATTTAAAAAATGAGATAATTGTATTTATGCCGGTCTTCTATTCTGTACCATTGGTCTGTGGGTCTTTTAATGTCTATACCATGCCATATTTGTTACTATAGTTCTGTAGTATAATTTAAGGTCTGGTATTGTGATGCCTCCTGCTTCACTTTTCTTGCTAGGAATTAGTTTGGCTATTCTTGGTGTCTTACTTTTCCAAATGAATTTCATGACTGCTTTTTGTATTTCTAAGAAGAATGTAATTGGGATTTTAATAGGAATTTCATTAACTCTGTATAGCTCTTTTGGTAGTACGGCCATTTTGGCAATATTAATTTGGCCTATCCAAGAACATGGGAGATCTTTCCATCTTCTAATGTCTTCTTCAATTTCTTCCTTTAATGTTCTGTAAAGGTACCAAAAATACACATTGGAGAAAAGACAGCCTCTTCAACAAATGGTGCTGGGAAAACTAGAAATCCATATGCAGCAAAATAAAATTAAACCCCTAGCTCTCACCCTGCACAAAACTCAAAGTAGATCAAGGACCTAGGCATTAGACCAGAGACCCTGTTCCTATTAAAAGAAAAAGTAGGTCAAATTGTCTATCATGTTGGCCGAGGGGTCAAATTCCTCAACAAGACACCTAAAGCACAAGTAGTAAAATCAATAATCAATAAACAGGATGGTATCAAACTAAAATGCTTCTTCACAGGAAAGGAAACAATCAAGAACATGAACAGAGAGGCTACAGAATGGGAGAAAATCTTTCCCACCTGCACCTCAAATGGACCATTAATCTCCAGGATACATAAAGAACTCAAAAAAATCTTAACACCAAAAAAATAAATAACCCAATCAATAGATAAATGGGCAATGGAATTAAACAGGCATTTCACAGAAGAAGAAATATGACTAGTAAACAAATATATTAAAAAATGTTCAACATTTGTAGTTAGAGAAATGAATTAAAACTATACTAAGATTTCATTTCACTCTAGTCAGAATAGCAATTACCAAGAATACAAATAATAATAAATGTTGGCAAGTATATGGGGGCGAAAGTACATTCTTAACATTGCTGGTGGGACTGCAAATTAATGCAACTACTTTGGAAAGCAGTATGGAGGTTCCTCAGAAAAGTTGGAATGGAACTACCATTTGATCCAGTTATCCCATTTCTTGATTGATATCCAAAGGACTGAAATTCAGCATATTACAAAGACACAGCAACATCAATGTTATAGCAACTCAATTCAAATAGTTAAGCTATGGAAGAAGCCCAGGTGCCCTTCAACAGATGAATATATAATGAAAATATGATATATATATATATATATATATATACATAGTAGAATACTACTCAGCCATAAAGAAGAATGAAATTATGACATTTGCTGGTAAATGGATGGAACTGGAGATTATCATGGTAAATGAAATAAGTCAACCCCAAAAAAGCAAAGGCCAAAGGTTCTCTCTGATGTGCTGATGCTAACTCACAATAAGGGGATGGGGGCAAGGGAAGAATAAAAATTTGTTGGACTAGACAAAGGGAAATGAAGGGAAGGGAGGAGAAATAGAAATAGGAAAGACAGTAGAATGAATAAGACATTACTTTCCTATGTGCATATATGATTACATGACCAATGTACTTCTACATCCTATACAACCAGAAAAAATGATAAGTTATACTCCTTATGTCAGGATACATTCTACAGTCACGCATAACTAATATGAATAAAAAATCATTTTGGAAATGTACAAGTGGTATGCTAGATACCTGGAGACTCAAAGATATTGAAGGTATTTCATGGTTCAAGGGGTATCAGTTACCTACAGAGAAACTCTTGCCAGTGAATTATCTTTAGGAGTAAATATGAGGGAGCATTTTTCATAAATACAAAATACCTTCATGTTCATAGACACCAAGAATAAGTCACATTGCTATATGCTTTTCATTTGTAAAAGTAGTACTTACATTAATAATGTTGTAGAATTTATAATGCCCTTTTACTATATTGCTCTGTTGGTATACCTGTGTTTAATTTTAGTTATTAGAAGTCTAAACAAACATGTCCCTTAAACACTAAACTTCTCCAAACCTGTCCTTCTCTATTCTTCATCCACATCTACACCTGTAGCATTTTTATCCATGCCTTTAACAATAAGTTATAATATTTTATTATAAGTTATAATGTAATATTTTGGGGTAACCAAAATATGTTTATTGCTTTCATCTAACTCTACCTAGATGTTGAGTAGATACCTCATTATCTAACATTATTTTTTTTCCTTGGAAAGAGCTTTATCTCCATGTAGCCTAAGTCTTGGAAGAGCAATCAAGGGTGGTTAAAAAGGTGACTGGTGCCTGGAGGAAGAGGCTAAGGCAGAAGCCCTGTTGTGCTTTGGATGTAGGTAACCACTAAAAGCTCCTATGTTGATTGAATTGTAAGAGCTGTAACCTAATCAGTCTATCAAAAGACTAACTGGGTGATAACTGTAGGTAGGTGGGGAGTGGCTGCAGGAGGTAAGTCATGGGGTGCAGCCCTAGAAGAGCTCATCTTCCCTGTGACCCATTCCCCTTTCTCACTGTTTCCCAGCCACCATGAAGTCAGTAGCTTTCTGCCCACTGCCTCCTTTCTGCCATGGTGTTCTGCGTCACCATGGGCCCAAAGCAATAGAGTCAACTGAACGAAGACAGAGACCTCTGAAACCATGCGTCCATATTAAACTTTTTCTCTTCTAAGTTGCTCTCCTCAGGTATTTTGGTTTTAGGAAAAAAGAAAATCAGACACAAACAGATGCAGAGGGTGCTTTCAGAGTCCAGCAGGCACTGTAGACTCCTAGCTGTACTTGAGGATGAGCACTTCCAAGAGATATTTGCTCAGCAGGAGCCTAAGGCTGCCAAGCCTGCAGAAGATAGTCAGGTGTCAGCCATGGCTCTGATGAATTTCAATTCCTTATCTAGGAGGTGGATATAGAGGAAGTCAGAGAGATGGTGGTCTGTGCAGGCAGGAGCCAGTTGGTAAAGATCCCAAAAGGCGGGGTTTAGGGTTTTCAGAACCATAGCAGCTTCCATGGCATCCAGTATTTGCTCCACTCATCTTGAGATAGATTTTTCACATCCTGGAAGAAGGTATGGCTGCTGTGCTATTTTGGCATCTTTATTAAAGGCTCAGCATGTCTTGTGCTTCCCATTTTCCAGTTCATGGAAGTGGCCCATACCCTCTAGATCCACATGCTCACAACTGAAACAGACACCAGTGAGAGGTACATTGTAGGAAGCCTGCCGATGCAAATTGACCAGCCAAATTGATGGTAGCCTCCACTTCAGTGGGATACTTTTGATCTGCCTGGGAGCTCAAGGCTGATCTGCAATGAGGATATAACAACAACAAAAGTATAGGCTAATCTTGGTAATAGGAAATGGCTAACAAGATGATCCTGGAGATTGCCAATGAAGAGGAGATTGGAGCAGTCTGACACTGGAATAGAGAGAATCTCCCCAGGTCTGTTCTGACCAAACAATATTGAAGCAAGAGACAGATTCAAAGGACCACAGACAAGTTGATTAAATTCTGTTTTTAAACTTCCACCCAAATCAGTTCCACGTTTTACATTCATGATTAGGATTAATGGAACATGCCAGCCATCATTCTAATCTATCTAAATGACATTTTAAAATCCATCTTTTTGTCTCCTTTCAATTGCTCCTTTCTTACACAGGTTTCCATTGTTGCTTCTAACAATCTCCCTGCTTGATGAATCCTCAAACAAAAGGACATTACTAAAATAAATCGTAATCATACATCATTGCTTTATGTATTACCATTAAATGACTCTACTGTCCATGGGGTCAAGTTTAAACTTCTAAGAACAGTCTATAAGGCTATCCACAGGGGATTATGCATACCTCTTTCTCTCTCTAATATCACCTTCCACTGTTTCCCAAAATATCTGCCCTATCCTAAGCCATGACACATGACCTCTTTCTTTTTGCTATCCCTCTTATTAATGTGGAACAATAGCTCTTAACAAAAAAAAAATTGCAATTGTGTCATTACATACTCCTTCCACTCAACTATGAGCTTCCAGAAAGACAGGATATCATATTATTCATTTCCATTTCTCCAGCATAGTATCTTACATATAAGAGTCACTCCATAAATGCCTATTTAGTGAACAAATGGCCCTCCCACAAGTGAAGGTGTTGTTTATATTTCATTCATAGAACACAGTCTCTCTGAGGCAGACATGTCACAAAATAACATTATGATTTATATTTTTGTGCATGGACTTATGCAGAAATTTTATTTCCCTAATTCATTCACTAGGTGGTAAATTCTCTAAGACACTGGCTTAAGACATTATTCATTTTTTCACTGTATAATGATTTAGTGGCTCTAAAAATGCATTAGCTGATTTATTTTGACCAACTGTAGTATTATGTAAATATGGGTTTTAAGCCTTTACACATTTATATTTTAGTAATCATTTCATAGATTCTGATTCAAGTTCTATATTTTGGCTTCTAGCCATTCACCTATATACTAAATTTACTATCCTTTCATAACAAAATTAAAGCTTAAGAGCAATAATTCAAGAATATCTGCATTTAAATGGTTGCAAACATTTGTCTTATGGTCAAAATTAGCTAATCACTTTGCCAAAACATCACTTCATTCCTTTTTGAGGCTCCCTGCAACATTAGTAGGCATACACAACAAAGTAAAGCACATTCATCTACAACCATGTAATTTCAGCATAGTGAGAAAACTGGGAATGAGAGGGGTCCCTGATGTAGATCTATCCTGATATAATGACACTAGACTTATTGTACAGATATCAAAAAATTAATTGCAAGTTCAATGGCATCACAACAATGTAGACAGAAAATGATATTTGAAGAAGACAGTAACAGAATTTGGACTCTGGGAAAATAAAAATTTAGTACTGCAAGTATGTTTTTTTAAAGACAGAGGTGAAAATATGAAAAGCAAATGTGAGAACAAAAACAGAGCAGAAGTAGGTAAGGCTGAAAAATTTTGAGAGGTGAGTGGCAGAAGATCAAGAAGGAAGAAGACCAGACAAACAAATGGGCTTTTATAACACTGAAGACACTGATATTTCTGGGAAAGAATATGGTTCTAGCAAACATTACATTTAAAAAAATGAAAATGTATTCAATTTAAAATTAGTCTATAGAAGGTAAATCATATATAAAAATTTAAACTTGTAAAGTATTTCTGCTTAAAGCAGAAAAAATGATTGGAAGTGAGATTATTATTTGGAATTTATCTTCTCCTGAGGCTTAAAATGCTGTCAGGCCGTTCTTGTAGAGACACTGAAATAAGGACTAAAATTTGAGCTGGAGGCCAACCAAATGATGTGTTCTGATAAACACTCCAGGCTTTGAATTGAGAGTCTGAGGCATACATTCCAGGAATGAGAGTG
Source organism: Ictidomys tridecemlineatus (assembly GCF_052094955.1). Taxonomy (NCBI): domain Eukaryota; kingdom Metazoa; phylum Chordata; class Mammalia; order Rodentia; family Sciuridae; genus Ictidomys; species Ictidomys tridecemlineatus. Next base: position 176,363,015 of record NC_135483.1, on the reverse strand, counting down.
ACCTAGAAATATACATGACTTTTCAGAGACTGAAAGAACACTTCTAGTCATCTCTACCTCCAATTTGATTAAGATGATATGAAACTGATAGTGCTTTCAGCACGGTTTTCTGCAAGATGTCCATATAAACCTTCTTTAGAAGAAGATAATAGCACTCTTGGGATTCAAACTAGTCTTAAATTCTGAAAGAAGTAATGTCTGATACTCTTAAATCTGAATTTTGATACTCTAAAATTTTAATCAAAATCAAAACAAGCAAAAACTGGTATATGAAGTGTAATACAATGTAACTAAAAGTCAAGAGAATTTGTTGGAAACACAGATAATGCAGACAATGAAAAAAACAATCACAGACTTTGTGAACTGGAAGACTAAACTAAAGGAAAAAATCTGGCTGACTCAGAAAGAAGTTAAAATAAAAAGAAAAGAATATAAGATTCAAAGGGAATAAAGGTGTCTATAAAAATGTAAGTAGGAGTCCCAAATTGGAATAGACAGAAATTGAGGAAGAAACAATATGTGAGAAGAGAATGGCTGAGAATTTTCCAAATATTAATGACATCAAGATATTAATTAAAAAGCAAGAAACACCACACATAGTATAAATAACAAGAAAACAATATCATGTATATCATAATGTATCTGATCAAAATCAAAGATAAAAACTTATAAGCAGCTAAAGGAAAACTTGACACATTGTTTTCAAATGAAGAAAAGCAAAATGATAATCAACTTCTCAACAGAACTAGGGAAGCCGGAAGATGACAGAACAGTATTTTCAAAGTCCTGAGAGAAAATATTTACCACCCAAAGACTGTATACTCTGATACTCTGAAAATAGATTTCAAAACAAGATTTTTAAAAATTCAGACAAAATAAACTGGAGAATGTGTTATAAATCAGGAAATTAAAGTATCTCTTAAAAATAGTTTTCATAATTTGGAAGGAAAATTATCATAGTTGAAAACTCAAGGATATATGAAGTTATTCTGAGAAATGACAGATAAACTTATGGATATATCTAAAAGAAAATCACTTGTGTTTAATATAGTAATGAAGTCTTATGGAGTTTAACATATATACAAATAAAAATATGTGATAACTGTGAAATAATAAAAACAAGAGATGTAAATGAAGTTTGAAAATCCTGGGAAGATGTAGAATTATGAACTTATATTAGTGTGATGAGCAAAGGATGCCAGTACTAATCTCTAATATGTCTACTAAGCATTATCAGGCTAAAGGGAAAAATGATTGAAAATAATAAACCAATAAAAAAATAGAAGAGAAAAATAAAAATAATAAAATTTAACCCAGTACATCTAATCTTATTATATTAAATATAAATAAATGCTCCACTCAACATAAAAAGGTTGTCAAACAGAACAGAAAAGCAATATTCAAGTATATGCTGTTCAATATACAAAACTAAAATATATAGACATATAAACTGATCAAAATAGAACCATAAGAACTATAAAACATGAAGTTACCAAAATTAAATTCAGCTTAAATTACATTAGAATAATGTAAGACTTTAATATAAAACTTTTTAAAACAAGATAAAAGAAAGATTTGTGATGTTAAAAATTTAAATCATTGAGTAGATATAATATTGTAAAGTTTCTGCATGTAGCCTCAAAATATAAACCTCAAATATTTAAAAACAATAGTGCCCTTGGAAGCATCCCAGTATATTTCCTCCAAAAATAATCAATAAAAGTGCAAAGTACAAGAAAACACAAAGATCAAACTTTTAGCATAATTTATCCAAATATAAAAATAACTACAGTATATAGAGAAAAATGTCAAATTTCAGCAAGAAGACCATCATGTCTCCACTTCAAGGCCTCATACAGGTAGAGCAGGCTAAGAAAAAAAAACTGCATGGAAAAGAGGAAAGCCAGAGAGGAATAACTACCAGCAGAAATAAATACCCGAAACAGTAAAATTGTTTCCTGGTAGAGGGTAGAAACTACAGGGAAGGGCATTTGAAAAACTCGAAAAAGCAAAAGACAAAAATGCAAGGCAAAAAATTCACAACACAAAAGAAAACTAAAATATTGAAACATAAATCACTCTGCCAACAAGAAGAAAAAAACTTAAATCAGCTTTGCTATATAGATAGATGACGGTATTAACACATTAGAAATCTTCAAAGCAATACAAAATGAACAAAACTGGTTAGAAAAACTTAATCCGTACAGAGTTGTTATAAAAATAAGGAAAATATTCTTTACATTGGAATTAGTGAAAAATCCCCCACAAAAATTAATCCTGAGGCAGAAGAAACTCTAGATACAATTCAAAACTGAATTAGATACACTCAAAGAAGCTCTTCAGGAAAAAGCATCTTGAATTGGAAATTCAAACAATAAAGAAATAAAAGGGCATCAAAGATAAAGACTAACTGAACTCAGGAAAGAAATTGAAGAAAAAGATTAAAGTATTTCAGGAATAAAAATAAATTGCATACTACTTAAGAAAAAATAGATTCAAATGAAAAATTATTAAGGAATATTGAATAAAGGTAAAGAAACAACCAAGGCAATTATATTTTTATTATATCAAAACTTCTGTTGTATTTGCTATTTGGACAATAGGTGTCTTGCTCTAAGTCACTTCCTCACCATCAATACTTTTTCCAAATCACACACTACAGTAGAGTTAGGGTCAAATGAATAAAATTAGTGATTTCAGCTCCTCAGGCTGTAGACTGAAAAGAGAGCAAGGTAAAGCTTGGTACTTGAATATGCTAGAAGAGCCTAATTTCAACAATTTCTATGAGTACAGAATAAAATCTCTTTTAAAAGCATGGGTGGCAATGGGAGACCTAAAAAAATCCTAATTTTATAATAATATTACAAACAATAGCACAATATAGAACATTTTGAAGTATGTTATGCAAAAAAAGCATATTCAAGTTTTTCTTTGTCCTTAGGTGAGATGTCAGATTACAGTAATTAAATATTATCTCATTTTTAAGAAATTCCATTAATAATGAGAGAACTTTGGGGCTCTAGATCTCTAGTTAATAGCATGTAAAAATAGGTTAAAAGTCAAATTTCAAAAAAATAATTTAATTATATGGCATTTGACAACTAGGTAGTTGCAAAATTTATATTTCAAAATAGATAATAAAATAACTTTTTTTCCACCAAATTAGAATTAAAATAAGATGTTCTCAAGGTGCTCAGAATAACTCTAGAAGTTTATAACAGAATCCAAGAAAACCATAGGAGATAGACAGAATATGATCAGATAAATTTTAAACTTCTGAAAGAACCATGTACCTAACAAGAAGGAAAAATACATTTGTGTTTGAGTTACAACATTTCATGCACTCTAATCAAGCCACAAGTTATAAGATAATCAGAGATGAATTTAAACCCTGGGGCATGTAGAACCTGCCTACTACATTTTTAGTTTTGGATATGTATTGAAAAATGACTAAAAAAGAGCTCAGGCCTGTAGTTAAGCTTATGAGAAAAATGGCCCATCATGTTAGAAATAGATCTTCAATCCCAGCCAGAATCTCTGCTTAATAATAACCTCAGGCTTCTCAGAAAGACTCTACTAAGCATCAAACCGGTCTATCTATCTGGTGTTAAAATATTTTTACTTCTTGGAAATTTTTGATTTAGTAAGAAATGAAAAACAAAGATTAACCTATGATATTATTTGGGGATCGTATTTACAAGGATATTGTAAAGATGGTGTCAATTTTAATTTGATTAAATACCTTTTAAATATATAAAATTTATGAAATTATAAGTAGCAAGACAAATATAGATAAACTCTGATGATGAACTTCTCTATAGACTAAAATACAAATATGAACATTAAATATAGGATCATGTCATCAGCAAATAGCAATAGTTTGAGTTCTTCTTTGTTGTGTATATTTGTATCCCTTTAATTTTTCTTTCTTTCTTTCTTTTTCTTTTCTTTTTCTTTTTCTTTTTTCTTTTTTTTTTTTTTGCCTAATTCCTCTGGTAGAGTTTCAAGGATTTTGTTGAATGTAAGTGGTAAAAGTGAGCAATCCTGTTTTGCTCCAGTTTTTACAGGAAATGCTTTTGGTTTTTCTGCATTTAGAATGATGTGGGACTATGGCTTTATCTATATAGCTTTTATAATGTTGAAGTATATTCCTATTATCCCTAGTTTTCTAGTATTTTGAACACAAATGAATGATGCATTTTGTCAAATGATTTTTCTGTGTCTATTGAGATAATCATGTAATTCTTCTCTTTAATTTAATGATGTGATGAATTACATTTATTGATTTCTCCATGTTGAATCAACCTTGAATCCCTGGGATGAAACCCACTTGATCATGGTGCACTAGACAAAGACACCATAAACATACCATGGAAAAAGATAGCTTCTTCAACAAATGTGCTAGAAAAACTGCAAATTTGTATGTAGAAGAATGATATTGAAACCCTATCTCTCACCCTGCACAAAACTCAACTCAAACTGGATCAAGGACTTATAGAACAGAGACCCTGCACTTAATAGAAGAAAAAGTAGCCCAACACTTCAACATATCAAATTAGGAATAAAATTCCTCAATAAGACTCTGAAAGCACCAGAAGTAAAATCAATTATCAATAAATGGGATAGTATCAAACTAAAAGCTTTTACAAAGTGAAGAAAACAATCAAGAGCATGAAGAGGGAGCCTACAATATGGGAGAAAATTCTTGATATCTTTACCTCAGATAAAGCATTATTCTCAAGGATATATAAAGAAATCAAAAGTATTAACACCAAAAAATAAATAACTCAATCAATAAATGGGCAAGGGAACTGAACACTTTACAAAAGAAGAAATATGAATGGTCAACAAATACATGAAAAAAATGTTCAGCATCTCTAGCAGTTAGAGAAATGCAAATTAAAACTAAATGAGATTTCATCTCACTCCAGTCAGAATGGCAACAATCAAGAAAACAAGAAATAATAAATGTTGGTGAAGATGTGGGGGAAAAGTCACACTCATACATTGCTGGTGGGACTGCAACTTGGTGTAATCACTCTGGAAAGCAGTATGGAGATTCCTCTGAAAACTTGGAATGGAACCACCATTTGATCCAGCTATCCCACTCCTTGGTCTATAAACAAAGGACTTAAAACAGCATAGAACAGTGACACAGCCACATCAATGTTTATAGCAGCTCAATTCAAATAGTTAAGCTATGGAACCAACCTAGTTACCCTTCAACAGATGAATGAATAAAGAAAATGTGGTATACATACACAAATGGAATATTACTTAGCTATAAAAATTAATGACTTTATGGCACTTTCTAGTAAACAGATGTATCTAGAGATTATCATGCTAAGTGAAATAAGCTAATCCCAGGAAACCAAATGTCAAATGTTTTCTCTGATATGTTCATGCTAACAAATAACAAGGTGAGGAGGGCAAAATATAAGTTCAGTGGATTAGACAAAGGAGACAAAGGCAAGGAAGTAGGGATAGGAATAGGAAAGATAATAGAATGAATCTGACAGAAATTACCTATGCACATATGTGAATACACAAGAATCTCCACAATCTGTACAACCACAAGACTGGGATCCCAATTAGAATAAGATATTCTCCATATTCGTATAAGTATGGACATACAACACTCTACTGTTATATATATATATATATATATATATATATATATATAAGAGAGAGAGAGAGAGAGAGAGAGAGAGAGAACAAATAAATTTAAAAATATAAGGACATTAAAAATTAAATAAGTAACATATTAAATGTTTCAGTGGTAGGATTTGGAAATAAAATGTACACTGCTTAAAAAATACATTCAACATTTTTGAGATGTAAAACAAATTACATCAGAATAAATACAGAAATCTCATGCATTTTCTATTATATGAACATCATAAAGTCTTCATGCAAAAGATAGAAAAAGGTACAGATAACATGGTCCTGATCTCAATTTAAATGGAGAGTTGTGGTTACATACTCTCCATCTGCCATGGTTTAAAAATATATCTAGGATTCCTGATTATGTACAGTACTTTAATATTAAAGTATTAAGGAAAATAGTAGAGTCAGGGATAGGGACACGCAGAAAATTCAGGGAATAGAGGAACAAAGGAGAAAGAGAAAAAAGAATAGATGTAAGGAGAATGAGAAGGGTAAAATTAAACTCTATCATCAGCAAACTCACTTTTTAATATAGAACTCTGCCTGCTTCCCTCTGAAATGTTTTTGAACACAACTACAAACACCACCAAATCTAAATGTAAGATTCCACTGAAGTTTCCCCTAACATATTTCTACTTGTTCCACAGAGCAAGTTCATTTCACTGCCTTTCTTTGCCATGATACTGTGCAGGTAGGCCAAGAAAGGAGAGAAGAGGCCTCTATGTGCCACAATCACTGCTGGGTGCCTGATGTCTTCAGGCACAGTAATCAGGAGCTTTGTTCTGACTTCTGGCCTTTCAAAGCTACTCCCCACAAACAGATGCCCAATGGCCTTCTACAAACACACTATCCTCCAAAATCTTTCATATGATCTCCATCATCTCCTTCACCACAATTTCCCATTTCATTACTATTATAAATCATGAAAACATTAAACTGATTAACATTAAACTGATTCTCATTTTGCTTTTGAATATATCCAAGACAAGTGTTGAACAGTCAGTATGGTAATTTATTTTTATAATATGCTAAAAATATATGGTCACTGAAAAATAGTAGTTTTGGAATCAGCTCTGATTTCAAATACCATCTCTCTTACTTAGTAACTCTTCATATTCATCCACTCAAAAATCACTTCTTACTATAAGCCATTCAATGTGAGAAAGTGAAGATATAGCGTTCCTGCTCTCTCCGAGCTTGCAATGGGGAAAAGAGACATTAATCAAGAATGATGAAAGCTATGTTCTAAGAAGAAAAAAAAAACAAATTTTAGGTTCTATGGGATATGGGATAACAAAAGAAGATGAACTAGAATGAACAGGGAAAATTTAATGAGACTTCAGCTTTTATCTAAAGGACATATAGGAATTGGTGAGCCTTCAAAATCTTTAATTCTAAAAGATCCATTCAGAAGAAAATTCAAAGCCTAATATTTTGTATGTTGTATTTTATTCATGTTCTATTAATTAATAATAACAACATATTTATATGGAAAACAAATTTTATTAGTCTAGTTGATACAATACCCTGTCTTTTAAAAGCAGGATTTAAGTTCTGATACAGCATGTGCAAAAGCTCCATTACAGGAGAGGGCATGGTATCCCAGGGCACCTGACAGAGGACCCTGAAAGTCAAGGGAATTTAATGCAAAATTTATTAAGCAGTGACAGTGGCTAGAGTTTCCCACTGTTAGTTTTTCCTATGCTAATAGTTTTGTCCTTATCTTAATAACAATGGAAAGTTACTGGGATATGTGATATAAAAAGAACCAAATTTTTATAAGATCAGTGTTTCCTGACTGAGTAAATGTAGCAGGAGAATATTGTAATACCCTCAGAAACACAATGATGGTGATTTGACTAGGTGTATAGCAATAGAGATGGAAAAACAGGATATACTGGTGATTTGAAAAAAGAGAAGAAAAAAATTATAAATTTGTGATGAATTGGATATATAAGGAAAGACATAGAGGAGTACCAAGATGGTTTTAAATTTTCTGCTTACTTCATGGGAATGATGATGACAGCTATTCGAAGAAGTTCCAAAGCAGATGTGATAGATAACATGGGTTCCCATGTGGATGTGTTGAGGTTGACACACTTGAGATATACAAAATAATGTTTTGATTAAGAAGGTGGCTAAACACATATGTATTTCTAAGAAAATACATAAACTTAAGATGTAAAATTGGGAATTAATTATAGAGAAGAGAATGGAAACTGAGAGGATGGGAGAAATCACCTGGGAAGAGAAGGTGAAGTACTGATGTCCATTTCTATTAAAACTAAAGCTCTTTTTCATTAAAAATAATTAATGCATCATTTCTATCATGGAATGGGATATATATCATAACTTACATACATAATATCACAATGTTCATGAAAGTATGCCATGATGTAGAAAATTATCTACCTATGGTTCTCTCCCCTTTGACCAAAGAAATGATTGGATGTGTTGCCTAAAAGCAATAAAAGAAAACTTAATGAAATGTGTACTAACTATGAATTACCAAAACACAATAGTAAAAATATACATAATTGGTGCTGGGGTTGTGGTTCAGCGGTAGAGCGCTTGCCTCTGAACGTGAGAGGCCCTGGATTCAATCCTCAGCACCACAAAAATAAATAAAATTGAGATATTGTGTTCAATTACAACTAAAAAATAAATATTTAAATATATACATATATATATACATAATTATCTGTTGGATCTATTTTGCCTCAAGTTTAAATTAATTCCCTTTAAAGTTAAGTAAACTATAATAAGCTCTTTATAGGGCATGGTCCCACCAACGTAGTTCAACAATATAGGGAATATTACTTTCCAGATATATTTACTAGGTATTAGTTAAATCTTTCTAGTTTTGTTTGTTCCTTTATTTTTTGTCCCAGGGATATAACCCAGGGATACTTAACTACTGAGCCACATCCCCAGCCCATTGTTGTATTTTGTTTAAGGGATCTCCCTGAGTTAATCCTATTAAAATTCCAATGATGTTCTTCATAGAAATACAAAAGGCAATCATAAAATTTATTTCAAAAATAAGAAACTCAGAATACTCAATTATTATGACTGAGGTCATTTTCTAGTCAGTAAAGGTGGGGATTATTCTTAGCTTCTTATGATAACTCACAGGCCTTTGTCACATGGCCTACAAAGAAAGTTAACAACTTGATTTCTTTCAAGCTTAACAAGAGAAAGTGCTTTTGACTTCCTTTGCATCCAATTTACACTCTTTCTTAAGAACTCATCTAATTTCAGACAGGCGTGCCCTGGATAGTCCATCTTTTGATTAATGCAATTAATTAGGGACTTTGATTGTACTTGCAAATATCCTTTTACCACAGAGAGAAACAAAATCCAAGGAATATTACCTCATCATATTCACAGGACTTGCCTATAATCAAGGAAAAGGGATTATATAAAAATCTGAGTCCTTGAGGATCATCTTTTGAATTCTACCTAGAAAAGTTAGCAAATATTTTCTTTAAAGACCAAAGGGGAAATATTTTTCATGAACCATATAGTCTCTGTTATAACTACTCCACTATGCCATTTTAGTATAAAAGTTATCAAAAGACAATACATAAATGAATAGGTATATCTATATTCTAATAAAACATTACAAAAATAAGTAATGGGCCAAATTTGGACAAGCATAGATTTAAATAAACCTCACATACTCAGGTCTTGGATTGGACACATGAAACAAGTATGGCCTATCAGAGCACTCCCCACTCCTGGTCATTATGACTATGTCAAAGATGGGTATGTGATGTAAGCAGAATCATCATATCTAAAAAAAAAAACTTAATAGCAGCAAAAAGTCAAAAGACAGAGGTAATCTGAAAAGCAGAGAGTGAGATAGACACAGAAAAAGAGAAAGAACTAGAAACAAAGAAAAAAATATTGGTTGATGCTCTCAGATTCAACCATCCTTCAACCATAACTGGCACTTGGCTTATCGGTTACATTAATTAATAATTTCCCATCTTTTAGCTAAAACTAAACTATTTTGATATGAGTTTTGACTTGTTAGTTTCAAATGGATTTATGTCATTAGAAACCAAAAGAACCTGATATAATAGTGACAGAGGGGCCCATAATATGTATTGTTTTAACTAATGAAAACTATCTATACATTTTGCTTCCTATAAAGAGGAACAGAGGAAAGAGGAACAGTGGGAAGAATAATGTAAATAGGAGAGCAGTTTGATATCAAGGGTGAAGTCAGATAAGATTTACTATGTGTTTTGCTCACTCAAGTACCTAAGTTTCTCTGGGCATGTTAAATAATAGGGCGTGATGTTGGGACTGGGATACAAAGTAAAGTTCACTGAGGCAGAAATATCAAGGGATCATATATGGGGGCACTGAAGTCACCTTTCTACTGACAGGATTTGTAATAGTATAAATTGAATTTAAGTAAGAATGTATGTCTTACAAAATTAATAAACAAAAACATTTTTAAGAAACAAGTTAAATGTAGAATTGTTTTCATTAGTAATAACAACATAATGGCTTGCCTTATACTGAGTACTGGACCAAGTGCTTTGCAAACATTTTATTATTTAACTCTCATAAAAGTTACTTTTAAATGGGATATTATAATTCTGATTTTATAGATGAGAACATTGAAGGTCAGAGAAATTAATTTTCCAAGTTCCCAAAGTTAGTAAGAGACAAGGCATGGACAATGTGATTTTAAATGTCATACTTTTCACCACAACATTTAATGACTAAGTGGGCTCTCAGAGTAATTTCTTTCCATTATATTATATACAACACTAACGAAAACCATTGGAAATCAAGAAACATAAAAAGATTTAGTCCAGAGGTACTACTAGTGGTAATTAATACAAAGGTTCCTATAAAGAAATTTCCTGATATTTGGAAAAGAATTATATAGTAATTGGAAACAAATATCATTTCGGATAAAAATTTGCTTTTAATAAACTAAATACTTTTAAATATCATGAAAATGAGTCATGAGATTCAATTTTCAAGATTTATTAAATATATACCATTATAGGTTGTGAGTAAATGAAATACAAAACGTAACAAAATAAAATCATTACTTTTTAATCCTTAACTAATTCATAAGCTACTTGACAAGATAAAACAAATTTAATGGCATGATAAGAGAAAAACAATATAACAATAAAATGTATTAAAATCAATTTTATTTGTGTTAAATTATACAGATTTACATAAATCTATAGTATTACACATTTTTACAAAGGCCAATATTTCCATTGCTTACCATAAAAAATAAATAAAATAAAATTTAACTGCTTTCAGAAAAAAGTAAACTGATCTTTTGTGCCATACCACTCTCTACCCAATGCCTGCACTAGCCAATGACATTTCTCCTAACTTGCTCATTTGAAAATCACATAGAACTTCTTTCAGTTGCATAATTTATTTCTATTCACATACTAAACATCACTAATGAAACATCTGTAGAAAAATGTGATTGAAGGATTCACTTAACAAGTAGCTATAACTGATATAAACAGATATAAACAACAGACCTTAGATGGACACTCAGGCCGAATGTACTTTCAGTTACATCTGACTGCAAATTTGAAAATGACTTACATTAGTTCTCACCCATCTAAGTTAATAGAAATTAAAAGACAGAGAATTTAAAGAATAAAATGTTTATCTAGAAATGAGAATGTAACTAAGAGTAAGATGATTCCAAAGACAAGAGTTAAGTTAGCTAAAATTATATAGCTATGAAGTAGCATTAAGATTATAATGAGAGCTTTAACACATCTTAAAGATTGCTAACCTTAACTCTACATACATATTTTATGTCTGTTATTTGATGAAGCACATTAAAATACATAATTTGGTATAGTCAAATGAATTAAGATTTATTTTTTGTTCTCAAAAATTGCTATAATGAGATACAATTCTATAATTCTTTTAGATTCAATAAATATTAAAAAAATAGATTCCATACCATATAAACAAAAAAGTCCCAAATAATAGAAGGAAATAACCATTAACATTAAATTCTTCTTATCTTTCTGTTTCTTAGTAGCAGCTTTTGATGATTTACTTAATTACATACATAAGAGAAACAAGACTTTAATTCTACATTCAGTATTAACTCCCTCAAAATCACTAGAAAATAAGATGCACTATTTCTTAAAGAATTTTATATCCAGCAAAAGAGATTAAACCTAAAATAGACATTTTAATGACATCCATTTGTGGCAACAAGCTACTCTAAACAATTATTATAAAACTGACAAGACACTCAGTTTTGACAACTATAGTTAAGATACCATGGAAAATACTCTTATAATTTAATATAATAATTATCCCAGGGACTAGCAACATTGTCCTTGCATTTATAAATGCAGTAAAAATCACCTGAAACTCAGTATTTAACTTCACTTAGGAATAAAAAACTTTTGATATTCATACAAGGAGTAAGTATCAAAAAAAAAAAGATCCAATGGATTGTAGCCTTTTAAATAGAATATGCACCCTAGATTTAACCTCCTAAAGAGTAGTTGATGAAGAAGGTTTATAGAGAAGGTGTTAGTATAAGAAAAGTTTATACTATATATCTTTTAGGCATAGAGGCAAAGATAAGAAGAAAAATATTGTTATTTTAACTAGTGCTAATACATTATGCAAATTTTGAGAATACTTTTGGTTTCTATAAATTGTGTATTTTCTAAAACCTGTATAAATTGGAAAAAATGAACCATCTGTTAGCCATAAGAAAAAAAGAATTATTTGTAACTTCATACCAAATACACTAAAATAAATTTCTGATAAATTAAAGATATATTTACAAAATATAAGACATAAAGCCATAAAAGTTCTAGAAGAAAATTTTGGTGATCATTTCTTTTTTTTCTTTTTTCTTTTTTTTTATTGGTTGTTCAAAACATTACAAAGCTCATGACATATCATCTTCCATACATTTGATTCAAGTGGGTTATGAACTCCCATTTTTTTACCCCAAATACAAGTTGCAGAATCACATCGGTTACACAACCACATTTTTACATAATACCATATTAATGACTGTTGTATTCTGCTACCTTTCCTATCTCCTACTATCCCCACTCCCCTTCCCTCTCATTTTCCCTCTTACCCCATCTGCTGTTGTTTAATTCTCTCCCTTGTTCTTTCCCCCTTTTCCCCTCACAAACTCTTATATGTAATTTTGTGTAACAGTGAGGGTCTCCTTCCATTTCCATACAGTTTCCCTTCTCTCTCCCTTTCTCCCACCCCACTCGTCTCTGTTTAATGTTAACCTTTTCCTCATGCTCTTCTTCCCTGTTCTGATCTTAGTTGTTCTCTTTATATCAAAGAAGACATTTGGCATTTGTTTTTTAAGGATTGGCTAGCTTCACTTAGCATTATCTGCTCTAATGCCATCCATTTCCCTGCAAAATCCATGACTTTGTCATTTTTTAGTGCTGCGTAATACTCCATTGTGTATAAATGCCACATTTTTTAATCCATTCATCTATTGAAGGGCATCTAGGTTGATTCCAAAGTCTAGCTATTGTGAATTATGCTGCTATGATCATTGATGTGGCAGTATCCCTATAGTATGCTCTTTTAAGGTCCTCAGATCCTTGGTGATCATTTCAATAGTCTTTTAGTAAGAAAAAAATTGTGAAAATATAAAAAACAGACAATAAAATAAAGTGATGAATTTACTAAAAGAAAATTTAAAACTTCTTTGATGAAAGTTACTGTAAACAGATTCAAAACGTAATAGAAAACTGACAAAAATATTTTCAAAGTACATGAAGGAATGGGAGTTAGTGTCCTTATTCAATAAAGAACTTTTATAAATCATATAGGTGAAAAACAAATACAGATTATGTATTAAAATTTCATCGAGAACTGCAAATGGCTAACAAATAACAATTTTAATTCACCACTAATCAAATAAATGTTAATTAAAATAAGAATATGAATTTGTTTCACCTATCATATTGGCAGATATTATAACATATATTGGAAAGAGTATGGGAAAATGCTTCCTGACTCTATGACATGTTCCTGGCTAATCGTATATGTCCTCTGGCTTCTTATCATCAGTCATTTCTCAAGGAGCCCTGTTTCCTTTCATTAGAGAATAGATACCACCATTTTTAACATTAAAATACCACATCAATATGTGAAATAAGATTTTTGAGTTTTTAACATGAATTAATTAATGTACTGGAAAATTTATAAAATGTTAATATAACAGTGTATAAAATGTTAATAGAATGTGTTAGAATATTAACAGTACAGTGGAAATGGAGATACAGAACTTTTGCTGTGACAATTTTACACATCAATATTTATATGCATAAGTATTTTATGGCTACACATTCATGTCTGTACTTGCCTTAAGCATATTCTTTATTCTTGACAAAATACTAGACATACCCCTCACAGGCTTCAAATTTTGCTTCTTTTCAAAGGCTTCCAAACTATAAAATCTCCCCAAAGACCTCAGCAAAGAAATGAATACAACTTGGGAGTTCAATGCTGAACCAAGCAGAGCTTTCATTTGCAAGCCCAGAGCCTCAGAGAATAACGTGCCTGAGAAAAAACCCTACAGAAGACCCTTAAAATCTCATATTCTCAAAACTCAAATAGTAGATATATCTTTTAAATAGTCTGAGGAATATAGCATATCAAGAGTGAGTCCCAGTACTAATTAAACAGAATATCATTCAGCACTAATGGCAAATAAATTTTTCACGTCATTAAAGTCATATAGACATTAGGAAATTAACATTTTCAAGGATAAGGATTGGAAATGAAGTGAAAAATAAAGAAGTTCTCTTTAAAATGACCTTGATAGGCACTGAGGTATGTGCCTGAAGTCCCATTACTAAGGAGGCTGAGGCAGGAGGATCACTGGAGACCAGAAGTTCCAGGTGAGCCTGGGAAATATACAGCAAGACCATATCACCAAAAAAAAAATCAATTAATTAAAAAAGATAACTCTTCCAATAAATTAGCTATAAAGAGAAAATGACTCATTAAGAATGTTTTAATGATATATTTTTAATATAACTCTGCTAATGCCAAGTACAATTGTGTGCATCTTGTCATATTAGGTTGTAAAGTCAGTTGTTAAAAATTAATATGATTAAATATAAATTCAAATTTTTATAAAATGACATATTCTTGCACATAAATTATTTTATTATTGAAAGTTATTTAGTCTCCTGTTTCTACTGATAATGATTTGGCCTAAATTAGATTATGAAGATGAACGTGTTTGAGAACTTCCCTTCTCATATTCCTTGCCCACTAACTGTTTCTTTTTCCCAATTTCCTTTTTCACATTGTGACTTCAAGGTTCAAGGCATCTCCTGTACTATCCTGACTGAACTAATTTTCTCCTAAAATAATCCTTTGTCCCATCCTGCTTTCCCTCTATCTCTATACTAGGTATAGAGGAAAACTAAATTTTTCAAGAAAATATTCAATTACTACATCATATCATAAAATTGAATAACTTGTAAGTCCCAGCTGTAAATATAGGAAATGTACTCTGTTAAAATGCTCTGTAAAAATAAGACATCTTTGATAATATTAGTTATCACTAAGTCTCCTCATTACAACAAAAGTCAGCAAATAAAGGAGACTGTGTCTTAAAGGAGAGAAGCAAAAGTTTTGGAAAAAGTCTTAGATTTGAGCTTTGTTTTGACTCATACTGATTGATTTATCTGGTGCAAGTTAATAAACTTCCTGAGTAGTATCTTTACCTACAACATGAGAATAACATTTCCTCTTTCAGGATTGTCAAAAGGAGCAAAATGAAAAACCATATACAAAGTGTCTATATTTAATTGTGTTATGATTACCATAATATGATTAATAATGGCTAATGATTGAGATGAAACTGTTTTAAATCACTAAGATTCACAATATTTTTAGTCCCTTTTACAGATGAAGCCACTAAGGCACAGAGAATCTAACTGAGCCAAAAAAAGTACACAGCTAGTATGTGACCATGCTACCATCTGAGAGTACAGACACCCTTGATCTGTGCAGAGCCTTTAATCTTTGCCACCCTGCTATTCTGCATCATTAATTTTAATGTAACTCAAATCTGCACTGAAATATTTCTAAAACATCTATTTATATGTCTAATATTTGGAGTTCAATACAAAAGAATTAAACCAAATTCTGACATGTGAAAGGGAATTTTCTTCTGCGTATTTGATTCTAACCTTAACAACAAAAACAACAACAACAACACACACACACACACACACATACTCACATACACACATTAGAGGAACATTGAAATTTGTGAATTGTTGTGGCTGAATCACTATGGTATGCTGGTTTTAAATCCTTTGGATATATGCCAAAGAATGACATAACTGGGTCAAATGGTGGTTCCTTTCCTAGGTTTTTTTTTTTTTTTTTTGAGGAATCTCCAGAATGGCTACACCCATTTGTAGCCCCACCAACAATGTATGAGCATTTCCTATTCCACACATCCTCACCAACATTTTTTGTTCTTTAATTCTTGATAATTGCCATTCTGACTGAAGAGAGATGAAATCTCAGTGTAGTTTTAAAAATTTGCTTTTCTTTGACTGGTAGAGATGTTAAACATTTTTTCATATATGTTGACCATTTATAATTCTTCTTTGAGAAGGGTCTGTTCAGTTCATTTGTCCATTTATTGATTGGGTTATTTGTTTTTTTGGTGGCAAACTTTTTGAGTTCTTTGTATATCCTAGAAATGAACACTATCTGAAGTGAGATTCATCCCCTTCTCTAGATTCTCTCTTAATGCACTTGATTGTTTCCTTTGCTGTGAAGAAGCTTTTTAGCTTAATGCCATCTCATTGCTTTCCTGAGTTTCATTTGTTACAATCAAATGCAGTCTGAAAGTATTAAATGAAAATTCCAGAAAAAATTTCTAAGTTTTAGATTGTGTGCCTTTCTAAGTTACATGATAAAATCTTGTGCCATCCCACGTGGTCCTCCCCAGGATGAAAATCTTTACTTTGTCTTATATATCCACCCTGTATGCATTTAGTAGCAATCTTAGTTAACAGATTGACGCTCCTAATGTTGTAGTCCTTGTATCCAAGTAACCCTTAGTCAGCAACCTAATGCTATGACATAGTACTTACATCAAGCTCTTCACTTCTTCTAATCATTGTATTATCTCACACTACTTCAAAAATAATGGTGAATACAGTTTGATAAGATATTTTGACAGAAACCACATGCATCTGTTATTATAGTACATTGTTACTGATGGTTCTATTTTATTATTCCTTATTATTACTAATCCCTTATTATTTCTAATTTAACAATTAAACTTTACCATATGAATGTATGTATGTATAAGAAAAAACATTATATATATATATATATATATATATATATATATATACACATACACACACACACACATATATATAAAAGATTTGATATTACCTGCAATTTCAAGCATCCACTGTGAATCTTGGAATATGTCACCCACAGATGAGGGGAAACCTCTGTATTTCCAACTGTCTTACATTCTTTTATAAAGTAGCTTGTGCTGGTTAATTTTAGGTGTCAATTTGGATTAGGAATATCTAGAAAACCAGTAAAGCATCATCTTGATTGTGTCTTTGATAGTGTTCCAGAGGGACTGACAATGTGTGTGAGTGCACACAGTGGGTGAGTGCACACAGTGGGGAAATAGAGACACTTAATGGGGAACAAGTACTGTTTTAGTGAGCTCTTCATTTCTGTGACCAAAATACCTGACAAGAACAACTTACAAATGAAAAAGTTTACTTTGGCTCATCGGTTCAGAGGTCTCAGTCAATGATGTGAGGACTCCATTACTCTGGCCATAAGTAAGGTTAAATATCATAGGCAGAGGGCATGGTAGAGGAAAGCCACTCATCTCATAGCAGTCAGAAAGCAAAGAGAGTGAGAAAGAAGCCAAAGGGACACAATATAATCCCCAAGGGTACCTACTGCCTCCTGCCACACCCCACCTGCCTACAATTAACACCCAGTATTCCAATCCAATTATTAATCCATTAAATGGATTAATCCACTATTATGTTAACTTCTCATCATCTAATTATTTCACCTTAAATATTCCTATACTGTCTCACATGAGCTTTTGGGAGATAATTCATACCCAAATGATAACAAGCACCATCCAACAGACTATAGGCCTAGGCAGAACCAAAACAGAGGAAAAGTGAACTGGTCTCCCTTCTCTACTGGAGCTGGTATACATTCTTTTGCTCTCAAACATCAACACTATACAATCTGGCCCTTAGACTCCAGAGCCCTCCTTGCACCTTCTGAGTTTGAGGGCCTCTGAACTTAACTAAGCTATGCTACTAGCATCCTAAGACAGCACCCCAGGGTCTCTAATTTATAAATGGTCTGTTGTCAGACACCTAATTTTCTATATTTGGAGACTAAAAAAATAAAATTTCTTTCAAATCTATTTATACCAATATCCTATTGGTTCTGTCTCTCTGGAGGATCCTCTCACTAATACAGAGAGAAATTGTTGTTTGTTTGCAAAATTAAAAAGAGATAATGCAGGGCTGGGGATGTGGCTTAAGCGGTAGCACGCCCATCTGGCATGTGTGTGGCCTGGGTTCGATCCTCAGCACCACATACCAACAAAGATGTTGTGTCTGCCGAAAACTAAGAAATAAAATATTAAAATTCTCTCTCTCCCTCTCTCTCTCTCTCTCTCTCTCTCTCTCTCTCTCTCTCTCTCTCTCTCTCTCTCTTTAAAAAAAAAAGAGAGAGGTGATGCAAGTTAAGCAGGCAATGCAGTTCCTAGCACGTAGTATAAACCAATAAAATGTTAGTTACTTCCTTCTTATCTATGCTCAGTAATAGTCTATGGAATCACTATGCTTTGCCAAATAATCTAATTTTAGAAAAATAAAACATATGCACAATCTGCAGATTACTGTGCCATTTCCCTCAATAAGCCTCAAAAATGTTGTAAGAATGTTCATTTCATAATATAAACTACACTTCTACACTTCATAATAAAGCAATTTCTGTAAAGAGTCAAAACTCCCACTCAAATGAATTATTTACTGTAAATATTTTGGTAAGTTGAAATAGAGGAGAGCACTTTAAGAACTCTAAATTACAAAAATTTTAACTTAAACATGGATATCACATTTGATTTATTAATGTATCACTCCAAAACAGGTAAATCAAGCATTAAGTATCAGAACAAAAGGTATATTATCCAAAAATTGTTACAGAATAACAAATTTAACTGCATTTATATCATGTCTCTTTCATTATTTCTAATCACTTAAGAGTTGAAAGACAATAAATTTCAAAGTTTGGCATTCTGAAAAAGAAAGAAATAGGAAGAAAAGTGGAAGTAAGAGATCTTCTATTTAAGTGATGAATTAAATAAATATTTATTCATATGGAAACAATTTATATATAAGCAAAAAGTAAAATTTCAAATTATATATAATATTGTCCCATTTTTTCAAAACCAAAACAAGCAACTGTATACATAACCATGTGTTTATAATTGTGGCTTTATAACATGCGTAATACTAGATAAATAAAAAAAACTTTATTCAAACTACAAAAATACCTCAAAGTATTAGAATTTTAGGTTACTAACTAATTCATTGCAATTTTCTGAATGTTTTTCAATGAGAATGTACTACTGAAAATATAAAATACTGAGAGAAACTCTGTTATGATATACCAAAATTAATTAACACCTAAATCAGCAGGAACATAGTTTTCATAAAGAAATTTATAAGCATTCCATATTTGTATATGACTATATGACACTGGGAACTCTATAGTTCAAAAACGATGAAACAAGTCTATTTCCCTATGTAATATATACTGCACAAACTAATTTCTCAAATATATGATGTCATCTTCTGTAAATGAGATACTGTGGAGATATAAAAATCACTAAGCAGATATCAGAATCCCTGGCTTGTACTTTTCTATTTCGTTCATAACAGCTCTGACTCAAAGTCAGAAATGCTGAGGACATGACATCATGGACCAAAAGTGACTTACCATTCCACAAACTTAAGAAAAGTGGTATGTAAAAAGATTATCTTGCATGGACTGCAGAAATACTAGGAATACATTTCTCTTCTCAACATTCACAGCACCATACTAATATATCTGTTTGGAACTCATCACCTATGTCATCTAGGTAATCCATTCTCTTACATGCATGTGTTCTCTTCCCTAAAAGATAAAGCATTTGGAGAACAGACATGTTCAATTCATTTTTGTATCCCCACAAAGCGGTATTTCCCAGATGATTTGCCACAAATGGGTATGGCTTTGCTCCAAATACTGTCCCTTATATTGGATTTTTTAAAATGTTTTCTGAATATTATAATATTTTGACATCTAAATTCTTGGTACTTGCAAATTCTTAAAGACAGCCAGGATCATGACATTGATATGTTAGCTAGCCAGTCCAGAGTTTTACCCAGCCCATATACCCCACAAAGCAAAAGTCCTCTGCTTTAATCATCCCAGAGCTCAGTACTGTAGAGTTTAAACCCCTAGAGTTCAAAGTCCTCCAAAATCACTCAAACTAGCTTATCCTATATTGTTCACCTTGCCCTTTCCTTTCCTATGAAAACCTTAATAAATGTTTTTGGCCTTTCCCTGTACCTGTCTTCTGCCTCTGGACTACCCTAGTATCCTTCTTATGTGGCATAGTATGTTCCACCTCCTGACTCTACAACTCTTGAGTATCATAATTTTTTTATTAACATCTCATAAAAATAAAACATTCATATTTAGCCCTCCATATAGTCAAGACAGACCTAGGACTGCCAGAGCCCAATGGGAGGAAGTACAAATATTTATCCAAGCACTGTATGAGGGGAAAAATGTTAATAAATAATACTATCTAAAAAATTAGGTATAGTACAGTATGCTGTGCTCACAAAGAGTGGGGGCCACATACCCTGGGATAGTGTTTATAGTTAAGTTGATCTAGATTTATAGTGAATCCTACATTGACCTACTTTGGGCTCTTAAGCTTATGACTATGGGACCTTTAACCTTGAACCTTAATACATTCTGAGAATCTGTGTAAACAGACGCCTGTAAACTAACCGACAATTTGAGTGTGTTTGTATGTGTGTGTGTGAGTGTGTGAAAGAGAAAGAGAGAAAGAGAGATTGATTTAGACTGCATCTGAAGTCCCCACCCTCTACCACAAACTAGAACTTTGTAAGCATGTTCTACCTAAGATGACATAAAGTTTCTCCCAACCCCTTTAGACAGTCAGGGGCTTCTGTTACAAATTCTTGTTGCTAAACTTGGGCCAGAAAGCCCCTACCCATGAGGTCCTGCCTGCCAGGTTACCACACAATACATGTGCCTCCTCTGGCCTCTGTGCTCTCCCACCATCACATCTTCATGCCATTCCAACTGTGTGAGCACTCCTCACTGTGTGCTTAGATCATTGCTGAATCCTGGCTAATCAACTCCCCTGTGCACTCAACACCTTTGCAAAGTACTGTTTCACTTTCCTGCCTTAATTGAAAACAGGTTCCTACCCTAGCTCCTCCTTCCTCATAAAGCCAGAGGCCCTCCATTTTCCTCCTACCACAAAGATTGTGAGGTGAGTTTCTCCTGAACTACAGTCTCATGAGTATAATGATCAACTGGGCAGCTTACTCTCAAATTTCATCATGGCATAATTCAACTAATGAGCATTTCTCCAAAACTTTTACCTTTTTCCCATGTCTTCTGGGTATTATATTATGTATAATTATTTTATTTATAATTACAATGTATTAATAAAACGTAATAAAATACTTAGTGCTAGAAAACCACCTATACAGTGGTGTTACATTCAAATATTGATGAAAAAGATAGTCCAAAACTATCTTCAAGTCATTAAATAAATGTCATTTTCTTAGCTAGCATGCTAATTTCTTACTTAATTTTCTATCCTCTAATAGTAGATGCTATCTAAATATTAATTGTGGTGACTTAATTACTTAATGAATATATAGACTAAGAGATAATTTGTTAGCCAGGCTCAGTAGCACACACCTATAATCCCAATGACTCAGGAGGCCAAGGCAGGAGGATTGCAAGTTTAAGGGCAGCCTTAGCAATTTAGTGAGCTTTCAGCAACTTAGGGAGACACTGTCTCCATAAATAAATAAATAGGGCTGGGGATGTAGCTCTGTGGTAAAGTGTTCCTGGACTCAGTCCCTAGTACCACCCCCAAAATAAAAACAAATGAAACAATTTGTTAATTTAATTTCTTTAAAGATTCTTAACTATAAGAAAAATGAATCACTTAAAAGAGAAAAAGACACAGAACAAAACATTTTCTTTTACAAGTAAAGACACAGGGTCCTAAAAAATGTGATAAGTTTTCAAAGGTATAAACACTTTTAAGTCAGAAATTATTACCAAAATGTTAGTGAAGTATACTTTTTACTAAATCAAAAATAACAGTACACTCTAACAAGACTGGAACTGTGACATCAATTACTTATGTGTGTGAAGAACATTATATATTATTAATATTATATATATATTATTAAGATTTAAGTTAGAACTTAAAGTCCATCTTTGTCATTTAGAATGATTCTGGTCAAATTTGGGTTTTAGTGGTTATTAATTATTTTGCATTATACTTCAAAATATTAAGGCTTTCTACGGAAGTCACAGTGTCTACATTTTTATACTAAATATATATTAAAAGAATAGGCAATTTATCACTTTTGTGATACACTGTCACTTTTGTATTAATCATGTGATAGTTCTCAGTGGGGGATGAATCTAAAAACTTCATTTTTATATTTGTTTTAAAATAAGACATTGAAAACCTAAAAATCATAATCTAAATTAAGAATAATATAAATTAAAATTTGGATGACATAAATTAAAATTAAAAATTTAAATACTGTTTTATATATAAATACTTGAGATTTATTTTTTGAAGTCAAACAACAACAAGTGCTGGCGAGAATGTGGGGAAAAGGGTACTCTTGTACATTGCTGGTGGGACTGCAAATTGGTGCAGCCAATTTAGAAAGCAGTATGGAGATTCCTGGGAAAGCTGGGAATGGATCCACCATTTGACCCAGCTATCACCCTTCTCGGACTATTCCCTGAGGACCTTAAAAGAGTTCACTATAGGGATACGGCCACATCAATGATTATAGCAGCACAATTCACAATAGCTAGATTGTGGAACCAACCTAGATGCCCTTCAATAGATGAATGGATAAAAAAAAAAATGTGGCAGCTATACACAATGGAGTATTATGCAGCACTAAAAAATGACAAAATGATAGAATTTGCAGGGAAATGGATGGCATTAGAGCAGATTATGCTAAGTGAAGCTAGCCAAGCCCTAAAAAACAAATGCCAAATGTCTTCTTTGATATAAAGAGAGCCACTAAAAACCGAACAGGAAGGAAGAGCATAAGGAAAAGACTAACAGTAAACTAAGACGAATGGGGGGAGAGAAAGGGAGAGAGAAGGGAAAGCATATGGAAATGGTAGGAGACCTTCAGTGATACACAAAATTATAAGAGGTTATGAGGGGCAAGGGGGAGGGAAAAAAAGGGAGAGAATTGAACAACAGCAGAGGAGGTAGAGAGGGAAGATGGGAGGGGAGGGGAGGGGAGGGGAGGGGGAATAGTAGGGGATAGGAAAGGTAGCAGAATACAACAGTCACTAATATACCATTATGTAAAAATGTGAGTATGTAATAGATGTGATTCTGCAATTTGTATTTGGGGTAAAAATGGGAATTCAAAACCCAACTGAGTCAAATGTATGAAAGATGATATATCATGAGCTCTGTAATGTTTTGAACAATCAATAAAAAAATGAAAATTTAAAAAAAATGCTATACACATATATGTGTATAGCATATATATATAATAAAAAAGCCATGTTAATTCAAGGACTAATCTTAAACAGATGATGAAAGTTTTAGATAATAATCTGAACTGTTTTTATTAAAAGGTGCAAATTATTTCCAAATAATTAATACTAAAAGAAAGCTAATATTTTATTGGCAAGAATGTACACTCATACATTGCTAGTGGGACCACAAATTGGAACAACCATTCTGGAAATCAGTATGGAGAATCCTGAGAAAACGTGGAATGGAATCACCATTTAACCCGGTTATCCCACTCCTCCATATAGACCAAAGGACTTAAAAATCAGCATACTACAATCAGGTGGTCATTTCAATGTTTTTAGAAGCTCAATTCACAATATCTAAGCTAAATAAAACAAACTTAGGTTACCTTCAACAAATGAATGGATAAAGAAAATATTATTCATATATATATATATATACATATATATATATATATATACATATATATATATATATATATATGATGGAATACTACTCAGCCATAAAGAAGGATGAAATTATGGCATTTGCCAGTAAATGGATGGACAGAACTGGAGATTACCATGCTAAGTAAAATAAGCCAATCTCAGAACACCAGAGGCTAAATATTTTCTCTGATATGTGGCTGCTAATTCACAATAAGCGGAGACGGGGGGAGAAAAGAAGAAAAGTTCACTGGATTAGGGTAGGGAGTAGGGATAGGAATAGGAAAGACAGTAGAATAAACTGGATATAACTTTTCTATGTTCACATATGAATACATGACCAGTGTAATTCCACCTCATGTACAATGACAAGAATGGAATCCTAACTTATACTGCTTGTATGTATGTCAAAATACACTCTACTGTCATGTATTATCTAAATAGAACAATTTTTTTTAAAAAAATTAAAAAGCAAGCTAATATTTTTCTTGAGATCTTATTTTTTGTGATGTACCTTTTTTGAACTCCAAAATTCTAACTATGTTTGCATCTAATATAAAAACAGTCAAAATGTATAACACCTAAGGGCACAAATAAGTTTATTATATTACTTTAAAAAAAAGGCAGAGAGAGGCTAGGGTTGTATCTCAGTGGCAGAGCACACACCTGGCAAGTGTGAGGCACTGGGTTAGATCCTCAGCACCATGTAATAATAAACAAATAAATATTGTGTCCATCTACAACTAAAAAAATTGTTTAAAAGGCAGAGAAATATAAGATAAAGGAATTTCCAAATCTAAATGGTTTTAAATTAATGTAGGCTGTCTGCCACATACAATAAAATTTCAATAATGATGTAGATTCAATCACAGAAAAAAAAGTACTCTAAGATCCTATAACAAAGGACACTGTGATAACTAATTTGTAACTTTACACTGAGTGTCCTTGCATGGCCCCAGACAGTATTAAAAACTATTGAAGAAACTATGTAAAAGCTGAGAGATAAAGCCAGAATCAGAGAAATGCACATATAATGGTATGTATATTTAACTATTTAAAGTTTTAGTACAGAGCAGTAATAGGCACATTCTTTGCATCTCTGGAGAGAATTCTAAGGGAGGGAGGAGAGCAGAATCATAAAATTTTTTAAAAATCAAATATCTAACTTTTTCCATAAAATGTAAAAGATTGCCTTATGAACAGTAAATGCCTTGCCCTTGGAAATGATCATATAAAAGAATTCTAACTTAGGACAAAATATTAAATGAATACAAATAATTCTCTCTCAAATACTAATGAAATATTTTACATATGATCTAATAATTGCATATTCACAGATTAACAAAACCTTGTAAAACTTTCTACCTTCTATTATTGTTTATGGTTCTAGGGATTGGCTGGACCTCAGGTAGATGCTTAACATATGGTATGTATCATGCAGTTACAACTAGAAAGTGTTTGGGGCTAAAGTCATCTGGGGCTTTGCCTGGCTCAATGTCTAAGGAGGCTTATTTAATCATGCCCAGTATCTAAGATAGAATTAGATACTGAATAGTTAGCCAGGCCTCTAGGTGGCTTTCTTAATGTCCTGAGAATCCACTGCATGGTGGTATAAGGGGCATCAAACAGTAACATGGTGGTTGATTTATACCACAGAGTGTTCAAGAGACCAAAAAAACTTCAGAAATTACAAACCTTTTTATGACCCAGTCTGACAGATCATGCAGCATCAACTCAACTGTATTTGATTGGGTCCCCCAAAAGCTCATGTGCAAGACAATGCAAGAAAGTTTAGAGGTGAAATGATTGGGTTATGAGAGTCTTAACCTAAATAGTGCATTAAATCCCAAAAGGAATTAAATGAATGGTGACTGTAGGTGGATAGGGTTTCGCTGGAGGAGGTGGGTCAGTGGGGGCACAACTTTGGAACATATATTTTGTTTCTGATGAAGCATGCATGCACTCTCCTTTCTCTCTCCCTCTCTCTCTCCCCCTCTCTTTGCTTCTTGGTGCCACGTTTTCCTCTGCCACACCCTTCCACAATGATGTTCTGTCTCATCTTAGGCCCTAAGCAATGGTGTACACCATCTATGGATTGAGACTGCTGAAAACATGAGCCCCCAAATAAACCTTTCCTCCTCTAATTCTTCTTGACATGTTTCTTTGGTCACAACAGCAAAAAAGCGACTAAAACACATGGTTCACTTAAGAAATCTTTCTTTGAAGACTAACTCTACACACACTTTTCATTTAATGTTTCCTAATTTATACACTGGAAGAAAGTGAATAAAATAAATTATAAAACACAGGATTCCCATGGTTCTTTGAGGCGAATAAATAAAATCAGAAAGCACAGCTACTTATTCCTTTATATTTTGAGTTAAACTTGATTGTAAGTATCTGAAGAATAATGATAATCTGATTTTTTTAAAAAAAAGAAACAGGTCAGTTATATCTATTACTCTATTTCTCCAGACCCAGAACATCTGATCAATCTTCCACAAATCTGTACTATAAACTATTCCAAAGAACTGATAAAAAGGTTACAGCAGATACTCAACACTATCAGATGAAAAAGTAAAACTGTGCTTGCACTGTCCAAGCTAAATATGATGACATGGTGAGGTTCCTAATACTCAAAGATGAGGTGTGGAAGCATATGGGTTGATTTTTATTAATTTTCCCTATCATTTTAGGGATCAACTTAACCATTCTTTGTTAAATCACCTAATCTCTCAGAATCCTTAATTGTACACCAATTTGCTGCTTTAAACACCTTAATTTAAAATTAATCTTTAAAAAACATATTTAAAATACAAAAGAAAATTAAGTTTTGAATAGTTTATGTAATTTTCTTAACACAGAAAGTTTTTAAATTTCATAGGATAATTTTCAAAGGGGAAAAATATAAAGTATACTCAATTCCTGGCTCATAGCATCAGTGCTCAAAATTTTACTTAGTATGTAAATAAATATGCATATAGACAAATATACATAAAAATTATCTTTCTAGGATGAAAAATTTTTATTCCTGAATTTTTTTGTCTACACTTGAGACTATTTCATAAACCTGATACTCCAAAATAATGCTTAAATAATATCTAATTTATAGATACCAAGCTTTAGTTTATGACATTTATAAAATTATTGATATAGTAGAGTTTTTTTCTAGATATTCATGTTCAGAAAATACAATAAGGATATTTTGTAACACAATTATTAATTCATACTTTACTAAAATCATTATTATTATCTTTTACCATACTAATTAATAGCATTGTCAAAGATAATTCATGAATACCTTATATTATAGAATGAAAGAGCTAAATATAATACATATGCAGTTAATTTACCCACTATTATAAATTTAATGTTAAAGATATTAAAAAATACATTTCATAATGATATTTTAAATTGATTTCCTTACCCATTTTGATATGGAAACCCATTATTTCTTTATAATTTTCATTTTTTAATCTCTCCTTTGTATTCTATTATTTCTAAACTTAAGTATTTTTCCTCTGTAATATGGGAATGTTCTTCATCATAATATAGAGAATTACATATGTTTACATTTTGTTAATTGAAATCCAATGCTTTCAATGATTTTGGTTAATGAGATTACCTCATAAATTACTAAATAAAAACAATAACATTAAATAAAATATTGTAAATAAAATATTGTTAAATAAAATATTGTAATACTATCTTATTCTCAATTAGTATATATGCACTAATGTACCAAAGTTAGCAGTTTAGAATTAAGTAAATAGATAACTTTTCTTTCTGAGTGTTATGGTTTAGGTATTAGGTACCTGTCTCCCAAAAGTTTGTTTATGAGAAAATATAAGATTTAGAGTGAAAAGACTGGGTTATGAAAGCCTTGATCCTATCAGCAATTTAATCCCCTGATAGGGATTAACTTGGTGGTAACTGAAGGAGGTAAGGTAACTAGAGGAGATAGACCACTGGGGTGTGCCTTTGGGATATGTATTTTGTCCCTGCAAAGCAAGAGCTCTTTGTTTCCTGATCACCATGTTCTAAGCTGCTTTCCTCTACCATACCCTTCCACCATGGCAATATGCCCCACATCAGGCCCAGAGAACAAGGGCCAGTTATCTATGAGCTGAGACGACTGAAACCATGACTGCCAAATAAACTTTTCTTCTAAATTGTTCTTATCAGGTCTTTTGTTCAAAGAACAAAAAAGCTTACTAAAGAACTGAGTAAAACATCCATTTGCTCTAACAGGTGAAATTCTCAAAACCAGGATTCTTCCATGTCCCTTGGTTATCTCCCATTCATCCCACAGCCTCCCATATGGTATGTATTTAATAAATTTCTGATGAGAGGAAAGAATAAAGAAACTGCATACAGATATTTTATGCCTTTGTTTCTATGACCAAGCCTCCAATATCTGAATGGTATTAAAAAGTAGAAATATTTATGGGGGGCTGGGGATGTGACTCAAGCGGTAGCATGCTTGCCAGGCATGCATGGGGCGCTGGGTTCGATCCTCAACACCACATAAAAATAAAATAAGTATATTGTGTCCACCTAAAAATAAATATTTTTTTAAAAAATTAAAAATTTTTTTTTGGAAAAAAGAACACTATTGAAAAGGATGAGAAAATGGCAGGTATACGAATCCACTACTCCTTTACTTTTATCAGTTAAAAGAAGGTGAACCTCTCTTGTGAGTATTTGTAATTTTAATTTACCTTATGCCTTTTCTTGTCATTCAATCTAAATCCAGTCATCATTCTGGTATCAGTTCAACTCTAATAAGCCCTATACTGACCAAACTAAATATTTACTTTTTCTCATCCTACCTAGAACAAATAAAACTAATAAAAATTGGGATTATGAGTTGAATACAAAATATTTTGATTCCCAAATAAAGCACTTAAATATTATAATTTATTTCTGTGGATTAAATATAGATAACTATTTACTTAAAATATTCTAAAAGAAACTTAAAATGAAAATCTTAATTACTAAAATTAAGTGTAGAACAACTGGTTCCAGTAATCTGTAAGACTACATACACTGAAAGATTTTGCCACTAAAAAAACAACTAGAACATAAGCAAAACAGGTTGACTTTATTATATTGTTACACTCAACAGAAAAAAAAAACAGAAACAAAGGAAAACAGATGAACATGAACTATAAACATTAAACACAAGCAAAAAATGTGTTGTTATGATGATAAGTACAAAACTCAGAAATGTAATCTGGAGAATAAACTTTAAGCCACCCATAATGTAGGGAAGCATACTGACAGAAATGTTGAAAGAAATAAAATGCATACACAAAGTGATGTGTAAGCAAGAAAGAGCTATCAACAAGTATCAATATTTTAAAAAATAAATGCAGCCTTTAAAAATTAAGATATATAGATTCATATATAAAAACACAAAAGATGGATTCAAAAAGAGTCAACATATAGAGAGAATAAGAAAAACACAGAAATATTTTAAAAAGAGGCACAAGCAATTATATAAAAAAATTGAAAGAGCCTAAGAAATGCAAAAAAGAATAAAACAGAATAATATACACTAATTGCAACCCAAAAATGAATGAATTTTTTACATGTAGGAAGGCATTATGTTCTGCAATAATAAGTAGGAGTTTTGAGAAATAATAAAAGACATGCTACCTAAACAGGAATCATATTTCATAGGGTAAATGATAAAAATTACTTATGTTAATATAGTTGCTAGATAAAAAAGACAAACATGAGCTATTGAAACAGAAAAAATAAATTTCACATAAATCAAAAATTACCTTCATAATTTTGTTATGTTGAAAGACAGAACCAATTATCAGACGAAAATATGTAAATAAGTAAAGTTTGATCTGGGTTAAAGTGTTTGAGCTTTTTATTATTCAATTAATTCTAATTGGTATAAAACCAAAAGCATTCATCTAGCTTAAGCATTTGTAGAGGTCAGCTAATAGGGACTGGACGCAGTCATTGACCCTCCTATCTTTCATCAGGATAGAGGCAAACTGACTCACACTGTTTTTTATGGCAAAAGCAAAAGAAAGCAAACCTAAATATGGAAGCATATATCAAGGTTCCATTATGTCTGGTTTTTAAAATTATCAATGGCCTTAAATAAGTGACATGGTCACGCTCTGCATCAATGACAGAGAAGTAAAGTACTATCCTTCTTTTAAAGAGTAAGTTCTTCTAAAACAATTCCACAGGTACACACCAATTAAGTGCATGCTCTTTTGGCATAATTTAGCTTCACAGTCATATCTATGCGTAAAAACAAAGATGAGAAATATAAGCATCTAATTATGCCCAATTATATCATGAAAACTATAGGAATAAAGGAAATATATCTTAGTAAAAAATTAGCAATCTCTACCACAGTAATTCCAAAGAAATTTCAAGGATTGGTTTCATATAGACTATGTATTCTGACCATGATTTATACCAACTACAAATATACAATAACCACACAAAAAAATAAGAAAATTCAAAGCCTATGCATATGTACATTTGAAAATATCTTTAAATAAAACATGGAATGAAGACCAAATCATAATAAAGTACTTAAAAATGAACAAAAATGTAAATGCTATATATAAACAACTGTGTGATACATTTAAAACAGTATTTAGGAGAAAAACTGTTCTATTAAATATTTAGAAAGGCTAAAAGTTAATTAACTATGCAGTCAGTCAACATAAAAAGCTGGAAGAAGAAAGAACACAAAGAATGTAAACAGAAGGAAATCACAATAATGAAAACACAAAGAAAGAAAAAACTAAGTATAGTAACAAATCATAAAACTCAAAATGTCAGATCTTCCCACATGCCAATAAATTTCATAACTCTCTAAGAAGACTATTGAGAAATGAGGAGGGAAGAAGAACCGTTGAAAGAGGAGACAAAAAAAGAAAATCAACAAATAAAAACAATACAATTATATGTCTATTGGAAATCTAAGATGATAAAAATCTGACATATACCTTTAAGCTCTTAATTTGAATACTCAAAACTGTTCATATTACCTTACAGATTACAAAAATTGATTTGAGAATAAATAAGCTCTATAGTTCTATTAGAAAGAAAGCAGAATCCATAATGCAAAATATTACTGCAAGTTACATAATAATTTCAATTAGTTATACAGAAGATTTCTACTGTATGTGTTAGGAACAGATCTTCAACAGTATAATAACACTTCAAAAGAAAGAAAGAGGGAATATTCCCACTTTATTCAATTTACTGCAATTATAAAAAGACAGTGACTATAGGGAAACTAAAGACCAATTCCATTCATAAACAGAAACATCTTAATAAAAAATAGTCAACTAGATTCAGTGGTATATAAATCAAACAACACACAAGAAATAAGTTAGTTTTATCCTAGGACTTATAGGTAATGTTTAAATTAGAAAATACATAATGTCATTTACCATATCAAAATATTAATGGAGAATGGGGGTCAAAGTTGTGGCTCAGTGGAAGAGGGCTTGCCTAGCACCCGTGAGACGCTGGGCTCGATCCCCAGCACCATATAAAAATAAAAACAAATAAAATAAAGGTATTGTGTTCATCTACACTAAAAAAACTAAAAATTTTAAAAAATGGAGAAAATTATCTAAGAAAAAAATTAATAATCATGGTAAAAAGAAAATATTAATATTTAATTATGATAAAAATGTATCATTATTTTATGATAAAAAGAACTAACACACTTATGATAAAACAAAAACTTAGCAAATGTAGTGGGAAGGGTACGTTTTGAACCTTAATAAAGAATACCTACCCAGAACAACAAATATTCCTTATGTTGAATCATCCAAAGCATCCCCTTAAAATTTTTAAACAGGATATGAATGCCTACTCTAACCACTTCTGCTTAACTGCTTTCTGGAGGTTCTAGACAAGATACAATGAGAAGAAACACAAATAAATTTTTCTAAGACTAGAAAAGGAAAAATCACAGCTATCATTTTTCACAAATGATAACATTACTTAAGAGGAAAATCCTTAAAAAAAACTATACATAAACTATAGAAATAGAGAGTTCAGCAAAATCACTGTAAGTCATATCAACCCACAATAAGAAAATTCAGGTCTATACAGCAGAAACAAATAGAATAGTTTTTCATTTATGCATTAATTCAAATACAAATATCATATTATATTTGCCGGACATAATTTTGGTACTAGGAAAACAGCACTGAATACAAAAGATAAATACCCCTGCTCTTATGAAGCTTACATTCTAATGGGAAAAAATACACTGAATGAGTTAAAAGTATGATATAGTAAACAAAGTTATGCAGGGAGAAAAGTAGAAAACAGGCCCAGGAAGTATCAGGGAATGAAATGAATCATTAAAATGTATATTGGGCAACTATAGAAGGTCTCTTCTGAAAGGTGACATTTGAGGAAACCTTAAAAGAAAGTAAGGAGATGAGCCACTCAGATATCTGAGTGGAGGACAATCCAGACAGAAGAAACCTCAAGTGCAAGAACCTCAAAACAAGGGCATGTCTAGGTTGTTCTACAAACACATGGGAAGCTAGTGGGCTGCAAATGAATAGAAGGTGGAGAGAAGCAAGAGATAAGGGCCGAGAGTTAAATGGGGCCAGACCCACATTGTCTCAGAAGTTATAACAACTTCACCTGTAACTTTAAGTAAGATAGGAAGCCACTGGAAATTTTTCAGCAGTGTCATGGATAACATGTTTTAAGAACATTCTGGCTGCTGTGTTTAAAAGACATGAAAGGAAAACAAAGACAGAAGTAGAGAGTAGTTAGAAGGATTGGAATAATCCAAGATAGATAAGAGGACAGAATAAAGAAACAACAACAATGCTAGAAGTAAGAAAAGATGAAAGTATAGACTTTTTTCAAAGATATAACCAAAATCATTTCTTTCATATTGAATGGGGAGGTATGAGAGAAAGAGAGAAATGACTCAAGGATGACTGTAGAGATTTTTTGGCCAAAAAACAAAATGAAAGGATAGAATTTGTATTATTTAAGACTGAAAAAATCACAGGAGAAATAATTATAGTAGGAAATTGATATCTAGTTGCATGTGCCAAGTAGGCAACCCATTATATAAAAATGTAATTCGGAGAAGAGATCTCAGTAAATGATAGAAATGAAGGATTCATTAACATATAGGTAGTAAAAGTCATGTCATACCTTGATAGTGATAAAAGAGAGAAAATATATGTTCATGATAGAAGGAGGGAGAGGGAATGAAAGCAGCAACGAGAAGCAGAGATCATTTATCTGACCTCTGTCTAGGTCCAATAACATGATTGAGTATATAGTAGAACAATTTGCTCTGGTGGTGTTGTAAGACTTCATGTACTAGAGCTGGCTCATACTGACCCAAGAACTCTGACTGTGAATATTAATTCCCAATTCTCATTCATTCAAATAAAATTACAGCTTGAACATCTACAGTGTGAGTATTTATAGCACAGAAACTGGAAGACATTACAAATCCAGGCTTTTTCTTCTTCTTTTTTTCAAAGAGCTAATCATTAAACATTTACTAGAACCCCACTGGATACAGGAAAAACTACCTAATTTAGGGAAAGCTAAATTTCCATTAGCACAAAAGGAAAGGGAACATTACACTGCTCACCAATCTTGAGTTCCAATGAGTATAGAGAAAGAGTATGGGAAGTCAGAAAAGAGGAAAGAGAGACTGGGTCAGAAAAAGTGATACAAGGTGTCTTAGGGAAGATGAGAGTTACGAAAATCAAGGATGAACTGGGAATATTGAGCTTCTTATGAATACTAAGAAGAACATGGATAAAAGTGTAGATGTTGATGAAAGATGCATTGGAGGACGACAAGAAAACTGTTGCTCAGAACTTCCCACTTGGCTCCCGCTGACAGAGGCAAGATGTCCTGTAGGTAGGTGGTCTTATTCTGAATGTTGGTGCACTCTGTTGTCTCTTGCCAATGATGTTCTGCAGAGGTGTAGTCTTATTCCAAGTTTGAGTATTCCCTCTCCACTCCTTCTGATGGAGAACTGGAGTTGGACAGAGGGTTGATCTTGCACTGAGCTCAAAAGCTCCCTCTTGAGTTCTGTTGAAGGAGGCCTCAAAGCCAAGAGAGGAACAGGTTATTTTATTTTAAGATAACATTTACAATAACAAAGTTATAAGACCTTAGAATTATATTTAATATGAACACTATGTATAGAGAAAATCATAAAAAATGTTAATGAAAGACATCTACAGAGAGTCAAGATACACAGGGCAAAAAACCATGCTCATTCATTCATTCATGGAAAGATGCAATATCATAAAGATGCTGGAATCTTCACATTAATTTATAAAGTCAAAGACATTCCAAAAAAATCACAAGAAAAATAATATTTAAGGAATTTGGAAAGCCTATTTTAAAATTTATAAAGAAAAAGATATA
Source organism: Ictidomys tridecemlineatus (assembly GCF_052094955.1). NCBI lineage: Eukaryota > Metazoa > Chordata > Mammalia > Rodentia > Sciuridae > Ictidomys > Ictidomys tridecemlineatus. The sequence goes on along the minus strand of NC_135483.1, from coordinate 176,328,584 downwards.
AAAGAATAGCTAAAATGCTTCTAAAAATAAATATAAGGTTGAGGGAATTGACTTAAATAAAATACATTCAAACTTATTAAAAACTGTAATCATTAAAAAGTGTACTACCGCAGGAGGAGTGAATAAACTCACCAATGAAAAGTCCAGAAGCAAATTCATGTATACATGGGAACTAAATAAATGACGGAGCTGGTTCTTCACTAGGGAGAAGAACCATATAATAAACTATGCTAGGACAAGCAATTATCTGAATGAAAAAAAGTAAAACTGGATTCCTACTATATTCCACATTTACAAATTAATTTCAAGGTAATTAAATATTTAAAATAGAAAAGCAAATGACCTGTCCAGAAAAGATGGTGTAGAATCATCTCTCCACCTGCTCTTCCCTCGTAAGTATAACTATAAACCCTAGCAATGATGTAAGAGACAATGTAAGGGGAACTCTGACAAGTTGAAACAGGTAGGATAACTGGTGATGCATGACAGGACTGAAGAAATAGTATAATGACAAGACATGTTACCATTTCCTACCCAACGGACAAAAAAGGTGATTCAGGCTTTATCCCCAACCTACCAACAAAAGGTAATGTTTTCTGTTCATGGTGGAAATCAAACTAGGAATCAAACAGGAAAATCTCTAAATACTTAGAAGCTGAACACATTTTATTAAAATCACCTATGAGGGTCACAGAGAGTAAAAAGAGGAAGACTAAAAAGGAATGAAAAGAAAACTATGTAAAACTAAGTGAAAACCAAAATGCAACATATTAAAATATGTTGAACAAACTTTTAACCCACAAAACAGTTTGGATGAATCACAAATGAAGTATGCAGAGGGTAAAAGTCAAGTCCAAAAAGTCAAAAAGTGTATTATTACATTTAAATATCAATCTTGAAATGAAAAAAATATAGACAGAGAACAGATTAGTGGTGGCCTAGGGTTAGGAATTGGGGGATAGGAGATAGAGGAAGGTAATAAGGGCTATAAATGGGCAATACCAGAATCCTTATGATTCATTATTTTCATTTTATCCATGTCAACATCCTGGTTATAATAGTGTACTACATTTTGCAAGACATTATTGTTGGTGAAATATAAAAAAGGGTACAGAGGATCTCTCACTGATTTATATTTTACAAGTGCATATAAATCTAAAACTATATACAGATAAAAAGGTTAAGTTTTCTAAAAAATATAGGCACAGTGGAATATAAAATTTAAATAAAATCTGTAAATTAAATAAAAGCAATGTTATCAATTTTAACTTCTTAATTTAAATAAGTATATTGTGGTGCTTTTGTAAGCAAAGTCTGTTTTTAGAAATTATAGACTGAAAAAATTCCTTAAGCAAGTAACAACAAATGTTAACATAAAAAGATGCACTGATAAAGTTGATTACATTAAAATTAAGAATTTACGATCATTAAAAAAATCATAAGTAAATAGAAAATATAAGTCACTATCTGGAACAAGATAATCTGCATTCATAAAATTGATTAAGACATTTTTATCAAGAAAAGTATCTTTTGAAAGATACATTTTTAAAAATTTTTTTTAGTTGTAGTTGGACACAATACCTTTATTTTACTTATTTTTATGAAGTGCTGAAGATGGAACCCAGTGCCTTGAACATGCTAGGTGAACCCTCTACCTCTGAGCCACAGCCTCGGCCCAACCCCCAGAAAGATACATTTTAAATGATACATTTCAAAAATGTATCTCTTGAAATTAATGAAAAAATATATATTTGTATGTCAAACACATATTTCAAATATTTTTTAAAGACCAACAATCTAACAGAAAAATGGGCAAAAGTTATGAAGTATTATTTCACAGAAGCTAATACATGAATTGCCTATAATAAAAAAATCAAATGTCACATTCAGTAATCAGAAAAATGAAAATTAAGATCTAATAGGGTAATGCTTTAATCATTAGATTGGCAAAAAATCAAGAACCCTGGTAAGTATCAATTGTTGGCAAGATTGCACAGTAATAAGGAATTCTGGGGAAGGTCTGTAAATATGACCAATTGGTTTGAAAAGAATATGACGCGATATAGTAAAATCTCAATCCCCATTCCTAGATTTAATGCCGTACAGAAAAACTTCCATAGATTCCCAGGGAGATGTATAGAATAATATCCATGATATCACTATCTAATAAACCAAGACTTTGGAAGCAATCTGAACATTCTTTAACAACAAAACATAGAAATAAATGCTATAAATTGTACTATAGCCACATATAGCAATGTGGAAGAACCTTAAAAACAAAACACTAAGTCAAAAAGCAAGTAGCAGAAAACTACATACACTGCATTTCATGTCATCTATTTTGTCATATATGTATTTCATTTATAAATTATATTCAAATATACATATCTCAATTTATCATTAATTAAATATATTTATTTTAAACTGTGGTATCATAAATTATATTTTAAAATATGAATACTATATTGATTGAAGTTTTCAAAATGTTGTAAATTCTGAGCATATTTTTTCACTACAAATTCATTTCCATATTTTCTAAGTTATTTGTGGTTTTACATATAATTCAAAATAAATGGTAGAGTTTAAGACGTAAGAATAATCAGCATCTCTTTTGTTCTTATTCACATTTACTTCTTTTTATTTAGTGTAATAATGTAAGTATATTTTTTAATTTTCTACTCAAAACAGAAGTAAACACATTGATTTAACTTTTATCCATTTAACATGGCACAATACTTTGAATAAAGACATTGTTAATATATTTCCTGAGGGATTTTTAAGTAAATTACTTCAACTGTTGAAGATATCACCAATATTTTCAAATTATTATTAAAATTCCCTTGGCACACAATGATAGGTTTCTTCACACCTTCTACATTATAAAACCCTGAAAAAATGCAAAACTATTTTCTTATCGACTACAAATATGAAAATTAGAATGGTTAACATTCTGATGCAATATTTTAAATTACTGGAAAATATCAATCAGATCCTAGATTGATGCCAGAGTCACAAAAATTCTTTAGGCAAAAATAAAAATAGCTGCATAGAAATATTCCAGAATATGGGGGTAAACACAACTAAATTCAATGTAATAAATGCAAGGTATCAGCTGAAAACTCTTGAAGACCACCATTAGGAGAGGCATAATACAAGGACACATGCCATCACATGAGAATTGATGGGAATCCTCTCTCTACATTTTCATATAATTATATTTAAACTATAATCTATTTTATATAATTACTACTGGCAGATGTCATAATAAATATATTAAACAAGATTCCATTTGTTAGCTGAGCATAGTAGTGCACACATGTACTTCTAGATCCTCAGAAAGCTGAAGTAGGAGAATCACTTGAACCCTCAAGTTCAAAATGAGCCTAGGCAACATAATGAGACTCCCATTAAAAAACAAACAAAAAAACTATTTCTTTTTTTTCCATTAAAGGAATCAAAACAGAGAACAGCACCCAAAGAAGTGGAGAGTTGTGTACCTTCAATGAGCATTTAAGCACTTTCAAATATATATCACAGGATGTGCAAACATTACAGTACAGAAAAATTAGCCACCATCGATTTCTAAGTTCCATACTGCTATTTGTATATTAACTAAATTAGGAAAACTATACCTACAATTAGGTAAATCTTTTGCTAAATTATTCATACCATTACATAATGAAATGACTAAATGGTTAAAAAGTAATAAATACAGAAGTCTTTAAAAGAATTATAGTCAGTAGATTCATATAGTACTTTAAACAAAAGAGAAAAATACTATTAAAAATTAAAGATGAGGGGGCTGGGGTTATGGCTCAGTGGTAGAGCACTTGCCTCACACATGCAAAGCCCTGGGTTCAATCCTCAGCACCACATAAAAAGGAATAAATAAATAAAGTTATAAAAAAAATGAAGATCATTTATCTTAACCTTTTCTATAGAAACACTATCAGTACCTAAGTATAAATTCTCTAATAGGAACTGTGTTAGAGATCTTACATATATTATTTCATTTCCTGACAAAAACTCTTTGAATATATTATTCTTAGTGTTTAGAAATGAAAACATGAAATAACGTGCTATGTTTGTACAAGAAATAAGTGGTAGATATGGATTTCAATTATAGATTAGACTTCAGAATAATGCATACTCTTAAAACAGCATCTACTGAAGTATATGCTATATAGTATGTTGGTAGATGCTATGCTGCAGGCAAACAGATTATGATAGTTAACTTATGCAAGGTTAAACTGTGAAAGAACTCAATGAAGGCTAAAAATATATATTTCTTTAACAAAATATATCATTTGTAAATATCTAAATGAATTAAGATAAATGGAAAAAAATGAAAACTCACCCATAGCTTATGAGAAAATTGTTGTTTTAATAGCTATATTTATGGTATTAACTAAGTTTTAAAAAGTAATTTTTGTATAACATGTATTATTAATGATAAAATAAATGATTAAACTAATGCATCTAAAATTACTAATTATAAGTTATTAATGAAAATTTAAATCCATTTCTAAAGGTTTAGGAAAAGTTTTGTCTTATAATAAGATATAATAAGGTATAATAATTGTGGCTAATTCAATCATTGTTGCTTGAGCACATAATCTAAAAATTTCAGTAAAAGCTTTTTAACTGCTCTTCTAAAAAACATTTAAATTTTATTTAAATAGTAAGATGATGTGAAACTATCCAGAAATGAAACAGGTATTTTTTTTAACTGGCTACATTTGAATTATTAAGATATAAAATATCATAAAAATTTTTATATACACTATAATGTTTATAAATCAGTTGATGCCTTATTATATGCCCTCTTCAGCATATCCTCTGTTTCTATCCATCAAAAGAAAACATGTTATTTTTTCCAAATTTTTTATTATACTAAAATCACATAAGATTTATGCTTTTAACAAAGTTAAGGATAAAGTAGTTCACGGGTTATAATGGCATTTATAACATTGTGAAATTATCCTCATCCACATCCCAAACAGTTTTCATCTTGTAAAACTGAAAATCTATACTCGCTAAATAATAACTCCTCATTTTCCATTTTACCCAGCTCTGACAACCATCATTCTACTCTCTGTATCCAGAAATTTTACTACATAAAGCATAAGTTTGACAAATCAATAAAAGGGAATCAGACAGCATTTGTCTGTTACTGGCCTGTTTCACTTAACATAATGCCCATGCTATGTACTACAGCATGTACTTCATATCCATGTTCTTGCCATTTTTTTTTGTCTATTGTAAATAACATGCTTATGAACATGGGTATATAAATACATCTTTAAAATCCTCCTTTCCATTCTATGGGATAGTAATCAGAAGTGTAATTGCTGAAACATATGGTAAATACTAATTCTATTTTCAACTTTTTGAGGAACTACCATACTGTTAAACATTTTTTCATGTGCTTATTAGCCATTTTTATACCTTCTTTGGAGAAATCTCTATTTCTCTAAAATAGAGGGAGATGCTATGGAGAAGTATGAGACAATACATTTGAAAATCTTAAATCTTCAGATTTCCCTGAACTCCCTGGACCCATAGAAGTGGCCTTGCTCTCCATGTTAAAACTAGCATGCTTCCCTTGACCAAAGACAATTCAAATTCCTCTGCCTTGAAAGATAACACATATCCTTACAAAATATTCCTCATCCTCTCTTCTGGCCAATAGATCAAAATCTATTTAAGTCATGATAAAACCTTGCCTAAAGTGTAATTACTCTGTTAAAGCATTATAAGAACTACTCCTAAAGGAACTTTAGGAATGAGACAACATTTATTTGTAGTGCAGGACATATATGTAGGATTAGATTATGATGAGACAGGGAACTAGAAATTAATGTCAGATATAGGAGAATTTATCAGTATGAGAGTAAAATCCTACGATATAGGATTTAATGCCCTAGACAAGGACCCTGGTTAATATGATCTGAGTGAGGATGGTTCTTAGAAAGTTGGAAAGAAATGACAGATTAAATAAAGTGTAAACGCAAGTCGACCATAACAAATGATGGAAGGAGGCTCAAAAAACTCAAAGTGAGCATGTACAAGAGAACACACTATGCAAAGTGAAAAACTCCATGAGATAACCCTGTACACAGATGACCAGAAGATATAACAGTTAGTAAAGTAATAAGAATTGCACTGGTGAAAGGGGCAGTAACATCACTGAGAATCTCATTGGTGATTCCGCTCTAGGATGATAGTAAGAGATGACATTGATGAACTCTACTTCCTGAAAGCAATGGAAAGTTCCTCTGAATGTAGTGGTCAGGCAAAGCAAAGTGGGTATAATATTAGAAAAAAGCAGTTAAGTCAGAACAGCTGTGAGGATGGTGTTAACCATAAAAAATTAGAGAGACAGTAAAATTTAACATCTTTAGGGGCCAAAACAATGGGAAACCAACAGGCATAATGTTGTTCAGTATATATAACCATAAAAAAAATAAGAATGAAACATCAAGATGCTGAGGGCAGGCACCTCATTAAAAAGTCACAAATTATTGTCTATTTTCCATGCCTGGACCATTTTCATCCACTGAACATATTGACTATAGGACAAGTTGGATCTCCAGGAATAAAGATCCTGCAAAGAGACAGTAACTATACACAATGATTTTTACATTCTTCCCCCAAAAGTATCAATCGCCATCTACTCAGGAAACTATAGAAAAGAAAGAATACTCAAACATTGTGAGACTACTGACACAGAGACTAGCATGGTATTAACATTTTGGAACTCACAGGGTTATAATGTCCCTGATTATACATTATTGCTGAGGTCAGAACATAAAGGGAACAGATTATAAATAGGGAACTTTTTAAGTCTGACTCACAATGAGATAGGATCCATGAACACATCTACTAGTCATTTCCCAATCTCCAAATGAACAATTTGAAAGTATACACTTAATAGTTGGCAGATCTCCCACATTTATTCTTGGCTTGTAGGATAAGGGTTTTTATAGAAGGGAGTGCTAAATGGCAGCATTTAAAACAACTCCCTTTCCTAATCAAGATAATAATAAGTAACATGCTTACTGGAGAGGATTGTAGAAAGTGGCAGAGATTAAATAAAGGATGTAAATATTGTAGTTCCCATGATATTCTCAGATAATACCCCAATCAGATCTCTATACAAACAAAGATCCTAGAAGATAACAGTAGACTACTGAAAACTAAACCAAGCAGCAGCCTAAACCGCAGTTGTTCTGCTTCATGTGGCATCTCTGCAACAGCAGATTAAAGGTACTCAAGTAAATGGTGTGCAGCCATTAATTTGGCAAATGTGTTGTTTTTCATCCTATCAGAAAATAAGATTTGAAGCAGTGTACATTCAATTCAGTAAACAATAATATATGTTTATGTTCCTTCTTAGGTTAACATTCCTACCCACAGCCATAAAATAGTCAGAAGTGATCTGTGCTGTCAAAAAATATCATAGAACCTCATTAATCATTATGTTCATCATAACAGATAAACAAGATGTTTACAGAGGTTTACTAAACTTTGGATTTCGTGATAAATATACAAAAGAGGTGGTTGGTGCAAACAGAAGGACAATAATTCATGGCTCATACTTTTTTACTATCTATAGATATGCTTAAGGATAGGGACAGTTTTAGAATGTCAGTAAAACTTAAAGTCCCATAAATTTGTAAAAAGAATCTTCTACTACTTCCATGGTAACCTATTCAGACTTCATATCCACTCATGAGTGCATACCATGATTTAAGATGATTCATATGATCTTTATGCAAACCAATTAAGATCTATAAAGTAAACAAAGTTGTAATTTAGACATCTCTCCCAACCAATTAGACCCTTAAATTCATTTTGCATTGCATTATGAAAAGCTAAGAATAAGTTAAGCATGAAATTAAACCAAGGTGGGTCAACAAGGTGCTAAGCACTCTGTGATCTAAGTATTATGTGAGGAGGTACATTTTTTCTGGGATATAGGGTTTGTGCCATACGTGGTATCTTTACTGGAGCAGATCAAAACACTCCCTAATACTTACGATGAGGCTACTGATTTCATAAATGCTTTCTTCTCAATTCCCAGAGTAACGGTAAATTTTTAATGTTGCTTTTACATAGCAAAGTCAGCAATAAAACTAACATCTTTTGCCCAAGGCAATATAAACTCCCCTACTCTTTTAAAATATAGTGATCTTGATCATCTTTATGTTCTACTACTTCAGAAAAATCACCTTAAATGGGTCTGATGAGCAGAAAGTCTTAGACACGTGTGCCAGAGAATAAATAAACATGAAAGAAAGGCTGAGGCCTAGAGCATGTGCAATATTGCTTCTAAACAAAAGGGAAGTCAATGTATGTTTTATCTTCCATCTTGCCAACATGGTTTAAACAATGTCTGAACTAAGTAAAACTTTGCAATAGAAGATACACTGCCTCTTGGGCCTTACAACCTAGCAGATCTACTGGTACTCAAACTGCCTATGAAAAATGTGGATGCTGTAGAGGTATATAACAAGCCCCATTAGGAGAACCACAGTACTGATTATTTTAAACTTCTGGAGAAAAGTCACTTTCATCCTTATTAATAACTATTATTAACTGTTTTCCTTTTAGGAATTATCTCCTACAATGGTCATGAGCTCTGGCAGAAATTGTGAACATTTTTTAAAATTTTTATTTCTTTTAGTTGTAGGTGAATACAATACCTTTATTTTATTTATTTATATGTGGTACTGAGGATCGAATCCAATGCCTCACATGTGCTACTGGAGCACTCTAACTGCTGAGCCACAAACCCAACCCAAAATTGTGAACTTTTAATACAAAGTGACTTCATGGCCTGGATTGCTCAACATGTATCAGAAGCATAAAGGCATGAATCTAGACATGCAAACAATAATTCACCTTAAATAGCAAGAATTATAACTGAAATTGAGCCTGAGCACATCAACAAAGCACAAATAAACTCCATTGTATAGATGTATAGATGGTTCAGACTTCCAAACTTCTGTTCCCAGTTCAATGCTATATTTCCCTCACTATGACATTCTTTAAGAGAATAGAAAAAATTCTATCAAGGTTTCCAGATGAACAAGTAAATTCAGTGCACTATAATTCTATCAAGGTAAATTCTTAAGTTTAAGTGGTAGATGGAAAGCCTTCATGTAAATAGAAATTTGGACACTATATATGGCCATCTACTTTGCCATGTAAGATGGATCTATATTTATTTACTGGCAGGGGCTCTCATTTTGGCTGATTGGTTAGGGGTTTATAGAAAAATAACACTAGTAATTTTGAGATAAAATATAGGAAAACAGTGGTAGGATCTCTTAAAATGGGCAAAAGTATGAGAACATCTGGGTCCCATTGGTATACTAATCAAAAGACATACCTTGCAGATAATGTCTTCAATTGTCAGGTAGATAATGTGCCCTTTCCTGTGAATGTTGTTCTTTCTCCTTGCTTGTGTGTTCAATGGCTTATATAGGCATTTTCTTAAGATGGAAGTTATGCAAAGGCTTAATAAGAAGAACTTTCCTTATGCAAAGTTCACCTGGCTAGCATCCAATGCTGAATGTCTAGTTTGCCAACAGAAGTGAATCAGGAACCTTCGTCATCTAGGGGCAGTTTCGTTATATTGGACCACTTCCAATTTAGAGAGCTAGGGATGTTTTAACTGGACAAAATATATATATTTTTTGTAGATTCAAAAACATAAAGACGACTATAAATTTTCCTCCAAGCCTTTCTCAAAGGACAATGAGAATTTACTATAGCAACTGTTGTACCTCAGACCTTTCAGAAATAATTAGAAACTGAGTCTGAATGGATACCCTTTCCTGAGCACTCAAAAATGGTGGTTATGATCTAACACCTGTGGAATTAGTGGTAGACTGTCACCCAGCAACAGCCATATAGAAAAATGCAGTCATTTTTCAAAAGTTCAGTGATTATTTTAGTTTAAAAACAATAACCTCCAATGTTGTTCTTAGATAGTCCAAAAAATCAAGGGTTCACAGAGATAGAAAGAGCTCTTCTCATTATTATATCTTAAAGTCAGCCTGTAGAGGTTTTTCTTCCTATTCTCAACAACCCAGGACTCTGTTAGATGGCTTAATTTGAAAGGGAAGAATGCTTCCACCTCAGCATATAGGATAGGTGCCATTAAATTGAAAGTTAAGTCTACCATTTAGGATTCAGGGATCTCTGCGACAGTTCAGCTCTCAATTACTATGTAGATATTTGAGTTACTGCTAAATGATGGTCTTAGAGAGGACATTCTGGATCCCAGCAAAAAAAATGGAGATACATATCTCATTACTTCCACATTAAATAGTAAATGTCAAAGGACAGTTACAGTATAAGATGGCAGTTTCACTACATATTCAGACTCTCCAAGATTGAAGATTCAAATCAAGAGGTAAACAATTCCAATAAGCCATGGTGCTAACTATGCAAAGGCAAACACTGAATGAGAACTAGAAAGAAGGAAGAAGCATACTAACTATGCAACATGACAGAAAACAGACTGCTCAGCTATGAATATTTTAAAAAAAAAAATATATATATATATATATATATATATTTTAAATATATATATATTTTTTTCTTGTCCCTCCCCTAATATGTGTTAGAAGGTCTTTCCTTACAGTCATATGTCTTCCATGGCTCCATCTACTAGAGAGCTCTTTTCTCAACAATCTAACTCCTATCAGATGGCCCCAACTTTTGGACTCTTATTTTCCCATTGTGCTTCCAATATAAGATGGTAGCAATGTCCTGCTATTATCCAGCTCTAGACTGTCTCTGTGTCTTCTGACACTTTAACTCTTCTATCATCTCTGTAACCATCTCCTTTAAGTCATTGTGAACAAAAGACCTAAAGCAGTTCTGTTTTCCTACTGAAGTTCTTAACATTTTCCTAACTTTACCTAAAGATGTCAAACATCAGAGAAATTCACCAAATAACTGCTTTAGAATTTAAAAGCAGAGAAATAATTTCCCTTGTCTACTTTTTCTCCCTTTTACCCAAAGGATACATATAGTATCCTCCTTTGCATATAGACTTTTGCATATAGACTAAAACTGTTCCCTAAATAAAGTAAACAAACTATTGAGGTGATAAGCATGTATATGGTGGAACTCAACTGAAAAGCAAAGTCTGGAGTAATGGTAGAGCCTTCCTCTCATCACTAGTAATATTTGGCATCTTACCATGAGGAAAGGTACAGGAGGATAGGGGAGAAAAGGAAAGTCAGCATAAGTAAAATACACTGTTTCAAATCCAAAGTTCCATAATTGCTGCATTTACTGAGCCAAGGTTAGTATTTCATTCAGCTTAACCTCTCCATCTGCTCTGCTCCAGTTTTTCTGACATGTGAATCTCCCACCCACTAACAAAGAACCTACAGTCAGTCCTCAAGTCCTTTGGGTAGTGGGATAACTGGCATCAAAATGGTGGTTCTATTCCAACTCTTCTGAGCAATCTCCGTACTGCTTTCCAATTGCACCAATTTGCAGCCCCACCAGCAATGTCTGAGTGTACCTTTTCCCCCATATCCTCACCAACATTTATTGTTGTTTTTATTCTTGATAATTGCTACTCTTGAATGAGTGAGATGGAATCTCAGGATAGTTCTGAGTGCATTTCTCTAAATGCTAGAGATTTTGAGCATTTTTTTTATATATTTGTTGATCATTTGTATTTCTTCTTTTGTGAAGTGCCTGTTCAGTTCTTTGCCCATTTATGGATTGGGTTACTTAAATTTCTGGGTTGTTGTTGTCGTTGTTGTAGACACAATACCTTTGCTTTATTTATTTATTTTTATGTGGTGCTGAGGATTGAACCCAGTGCATCAACATGCACTAGACTAGCACTCTACCACTGAGCTACAACCTAGCCCTAGTGTTAAGTTTTTTGAGTTCTTTATATATCCTGAATTTTAATGCTCCATCTAATGTACATGTGGTAAAGATTTTCCTCCCATTCTGTAGGCTGTCTATTCACATTACTGTTTTCATTGCTATGAAGAAGCTTTTTAGTTTGATTCCATCCCATTTATTGATTATTGATTTTACTTCTAATGCTTTAAGAATCTTGTTAAGAAAGTCAGTTCCTAAGCTTATATGGTAGAGATTGGACCTACTTTTTCTATTAAGCACAGGGTCTCTGTTCTAGTGTCTAAGTCCTTGATCCACTTTGAGTTTTGTGCAGGGTGAGAGATAGGGGTTTAGTTTCATTTTGCTACATGGATTCCCAGTTTTCACGATACCATTTGTTGAAGAGGCTATCTTTTCTCCAATATATGTTTTTGGCACCTTTGTCAAGTATAAGATAACTGTATTTATGTGGGTTTGTCTCTATGTCTTCTATTCTGTACCATTGGTCTATATGTGTTGTGTTACTATGGCTCTGTAGTATAAGGCCTGGTATAGTGATGTCACCTTCACTTTTCTCACTAAGGATTACTTTGGCTATTCTCTGTGTCTTATTTTTCCAAATAAATTTCATGGTTGCTTTTTCTATGAAGAATGCCATTGGGATTTTAATAGGGATGGCATTAAATATGTATAAAGTTTGTGGTAGCATGGCTTTTTGACGATGTTAATTCTGCCTATCCAAGAGCATGGGAGATCTTTCCATCTTCAAAGGTCTTTTTCTGTTTCTTTCTTTAGTGTTCTGTAGTTTTTATTGTAGAGGTCTTTTGCCTCTTTTGTTAGATGGACTCCCAAATATATATATTTTTAATTTTCTAATTTCTCTTTCAGTGGATTCATCACTGATGTATAGGAACACATTTGTTTTATGGGAATTAATTTTTAAATCCTGCTACTTTGTCGAATTCATTTATTCATTCTAGAAGTTTTGTGGTGGAATTGTTTGAATCTTATAAATATAATAGAATGAGATCATTGGTAAATAGTGATAGTTTTGAGTTCTTATTTTCCTATTCATATCCCTTTAATTTTCTTCTTCTGTCAAATTGTTCTGGCTAGAGTTTCAAGGACAATTTTGTATAAAAGTGATGAAAGAGGGCATCCTTATCTAATTCCAGTTCTTAGAGGGAATGCTTTCACTTCTTTTTTCCATTTAGAATGATGTTGGCTTTGGGTTTACATATATAGCTGTGGTTACAATGTTAAGGTATGTTACTATTATCTCTAGTTTTTCTAGTGTTTTGAACATGAAGAGACACTGTATTTTGTCAAGTACTTTTTAATGTATCTATTGAGATAATCATATGATTCTTGTCTTTAAATCTACTGATGTGATGAATTAAGTGTATTGATTTGTATATATTAACCCAATTTTGCATCCCTGGGAAGAAACCAACTTGATCATGGTACACTTTTTAATATGTTTTTTCATGCAATTAGCCAGTATTATATTAAAGATTTTTGCATCTATGTTCATCAGGAATATTGCTCTTTAGTTATGTTTTCTTGATGTGTCTTTGTTTGGGGCATCAGAGTGATACTAGTTTCACAGAATGAGTTTGCAAGGGTTCTCTCTTTTTCTATTTGTGGAATAACTTAAGATATATTAGTATTAATTCTCTTTTGAAGGTCTTGTAGAATTCAGCTAAGAATTCACCAGCTCCTGGGCTTTTCTTAATTAGTAGTTTTTGATGGTGTATTCTATTTAATTGTTTGAAATTGATCTGATTAAATTGTGCATGTCCTCCTGATTCAGTTTAGGTAGGTCATATGTTTCTAGAAATCTGTGGATGGCTTCAAAATTTTCTATTTTATTGAAGTACAAATTTTCAAAATAGTTTCTGATTATCTTCTGCATTTCAATTGTGTCTGTCATGTTATTTCCTTTTTGTCACTAATTTTAGTAATTAGTTTTTTCTCTCTCTCTTCATTAGCATGGCTAAGGGTTTATCAACTTTATTTTCTCAAAGAACCAACTCTTTATTTTGTCAATTTTTTGAGTTGTTTCTTTTTAAAAAAAAAAAGGAGAGAGAGAGAGAGGGGGGGGGATTTTTTAATATTTATTTTTCAGTTTTCGGTGGACACAACATCTTTATTTTATTTTATGTGGTGCTGAGGATGGAACCCAGCGCCCTGAGCATGCTAGGCAAGTGCGTTACCGCTTGAGCCACATCCCTAGCCCTGAGTTGTTTCTTTTGTGTTAATTTCACCTCTGATTTTAATTATTTCCTGTCTTCTGCTGATGGTGTTGATTTGCTCTTCTTTTTCTAGGACTTTGAGATTTAATATTAGGTCATTTATTCATTATCTTTCTATTCTTTGAGTGAACAAACAATGCAATGAACTTTCCTCTTAGCACTGCATTCATAGTGTCCCAGAGATTTTTGTATGTTGTATCACTATTCTCATTTACCTCTAAGTATTTTTTTTATTTCATCCTTGACTTCCTCTGCTATCTATTTGTCATTCAATAGCATATTATTTAGTCTCCAGGTGTTAAAGTAGCTTCTATTTTTTATTTTATCATTGATTTCTAATTTCATTCTATTATGATCTGATAGAATGCGGGGTGGTATCACTATTTTTTTCATATTTCCTAAGAGTTGCTATGTGGCATAAAATATGGTCTATTTTAGAGAAGAATCCAAGTGCTGCTGAGAAGAAAGGGTATTCAATCACTGATGGAAGAAATATTCTATGTATGTCTGTTAATTATAAATTATCAATTGTATTATTTAGTTCTATAGTTTGTTTAGTTTTTGTTTGGACAATCTATTCATAGTAAGAGAGGAATGTTAAAGTCATTCAGTATTATTATGTTGTGGTCTATCTGTTGAAATTGAGTAGGGTCTCTTTGATATATGTAGATGTCCCATTGTTTAGGGCATCAATATTTACAATTGTTATGGCTTATTGTTGTATAATTCCCTTAAGCAGTATGAAATGTACTACTTTGTCCCTTCTGATTCACTTTGGCTTGAAGTCCACTTTATCTGATACAAGGATACAAACCCCTCTCTTGCTTAAGCGATCCATGAGAGTGATGTTTCCTTGCCATCCTTCCACCTTAGTCTGTGGATGTCTTTGCTTATGAGGTGAGTGTAAGAGAAATCTCTCATGTGAGTGATATTCCTCCAAGGCTTGGGGATGAGAGCCATAGTCCAAACCCAGTGTAAGCCTCTAATAAGAAATCCCACTGATGTTTGTTCTTTGTATCTGGAAAGCACAGTATCCATCAGTGCCTAATTTGCATTCTATGACATCAAGGGAAAAAGCTTACTCAAATGGAAAACTACTTCTCTTCTAACCATAAATGCAGATACTAGAATACAATAGCAGGAGAAATATTGGTCAGAAGTTCATTTTAAAATATCACAAAGGGTGGCCTGACGGGAACAAAAGACAAGTAAGGAAATATATATATATAGGAAGATATATCACTAGTGGGAATAAACAGAGGTGACCCACCAGGAAGTACTACTAAAGGAAAAAAATTCCTTAAAGGAGCTGGTAGGAGAGTATGAACAGGCTGACAGTGTTCATCAGAAAGGGACTTTCTTTATTTCTTTGAAAGACTAAGGAAAGTGAAAAGTTATACTATAAGAAAAGAAATAATGAGAGAGGACAAAGTGAGAAATAAGTAACAAGGACCACTGAATGTAAGCTAGGGAAGTGGCTACATTTAAAAAAGCAGTCTCTGTGCTCATGTAATTTGGATATTCCATTTCCTTCTCTGTGGTTTTAATCATGATAGTTAATTCTACAGTAAATTATATTTACTTAAAGAAAATGCATTTAAATGATTTGTGCAATTAATTTATACTACTAATTTACAGATAAAGCATAGAAAATAGAATTATGATGGTACTATATATACTAATATAACTCAAATCAGTAAAGTGACCTAACTGTCTCTTTATTTCCACAAGGTAGTCAATAAATAGCATCTAAAGTGAATAAAACTATAAACTGGACACTGAAATCAGGTACATTATAATAACAGCTGCAAGAAAATTATAAGAAAAACATTAATAAAAATGATTATTCCGTGAGGATGAGAAGGTTTCACTTTATCCTATACCTAGGCTCTTAATTAAGGCCTCATTTTCTTTTATTGAACTTTAGGTATTACATTAAATATTTTAATTCAATAACAAAAAAGGAAATACTATGCATAAATGTATAATGTGCCTACTATATTATCATAGTTTTCATCACATTAAAAAATCAACCTTGAAAAAAAATCAACCTTGCATTTACTAACATGGTTTTGTAAGCCATAAGCAGTTAATGAATAAATCAACACATCATTTCTAAGCATGATGCACTACCTGAAAGAATACTTATACCAAGAGAAGATGAAACATTCTTGATGACAATCACAACATCATCAAAAATTCTTAACTCTTATTTGCCTCTATCTCTAATACCACAATCCATGAATTAATAGTGAAGATAGATAAAGAGTAAAACAGTAATTTGAATATCATCCAAAGATTATTTTGTCAAGAACTTAGTATAACCTATAACTGTTTGTTTATTTTATTTGAATATTTATACAATAATTGATTCTAGTGTAAACCTTCAAGGGAAAGTTATTGATATTATCTAAGTAAATGCTATAATTTGAGTTTATAAAAATCTCTTCTTGAATTACTACTACTAACATTAGAATTATAAATATTTCCATTTTACAACAAATGCCAGATGTAGAACTCTCTGGCAACAATCATCTTTATAAGAAAATTCATTATCTCAGCTAGAATTTTCATAACAAGAAACTAAACCCCTTGTACTTCTTATGTAATTTTCTTTCTTCTTAAATTTCATTTCATTGACCAGATAATTTTAATTTCATTATTATGCAAGATTTAAATTATTGGTCTAATTGCAAAGCAAAAATACTACAGATACAAACAAATTCTTAAATGAGGCATGATTCTGTTGCATGTTATTCTAAAGGAAAAGAAAACTGAGAAAAGTTAGAAATTCTACTATAAAAAAAGAGAAATTATAAGAGATGTTTTGGGAGTTATTTCTTGTATATAGGATTAATTTTAAGCAGAAAATTGAGTGTGGCACAGAGATGCTTTGAGGTGTCTTAAACACTAATAAAGCATGTGTCTCCAAATTAACTAGTTACTAGTAATATTGTGGACTTCAATTTTCCCTCCATAAACTCAGAGGATTATTATATATAAACACTAAGTTTCTTTTCTAGTTAAAAAAATGATGCTATATGAGTGCATGGATCTAAATATGTGAGAATAAGTTAATGTATAAACATGAATAAATATCATACCTTTGCATTGTCTTTCATCTTTGTTTTACATTTGTTTTGTTCCCTGGCTTTACGAAGACCTTTCTGAGTAGGACCTTCTGGCACATTTTCTTTTTCAATACTGTGACCAACTACAAGATAATAAAATTTAATCTTAATTTTTGCAATTATTTTTTTTAAAAATACAATAATTTTCAAATGTTAATCATAGTCTTATTAATACATATATTTATTAAGTATTAAACAAATTACAGTCACACCAACCAAAATACTTTAAGTGGGGTCTTCAAAATTCAGGTCCCAAAAATGCAGGGTGGCATTAGAGGTTTTGTGTATTTATAAATAAAGTGGGAAAAGGCCAAGGCATAGAAAAAGAAATAAAATTTTCCAAGTGGAATTATATAATAAATACAAGACTTTTAAAAGGAGAATTTCATAATAATAAAATTTTATTATCTATGATTCTTGATGTTGAGAGAAACAGACAAGAAAAAAACACAAGGTACTATTCACATCTAGTTGTAACTCTGATTACCTAACTATCCAGGACTTCAGCAATCTTACAGAAACAAGTGTGTGTGTCGGGGGGATTGTGATGGGAAAAGTCTTTTCTTTCATATCTTTCCCTATTCATATTTAGGTACACATAATTTATACCTATATTTATAAATAAAAACTTGATTTCAAATAACTAATAAGGTCTTATTCATTAGCACATAAATAAAAGAAATTACTCAATGTCATAAATCACAACACTAGCTGGGCACATTGATGCATGCCTCTAATCCCAGCAACCTGGGAGGCTGAGGCAGGAGAATAACAAGTTCAAAGCCAGAGTTGGCAATTTAGCAAGTCCTTAAACAACTTAGTGAGATCATTTTAAAATTAAAAAAAATGGGCTAGGTATGTTGCTCAGTGATTAAACATACCTGGGTTCAATATCATTGGTGTCAAAAAAAATTACAATGCTAGATACATAATACAGAAAAGATTGCATACACAAAAATGCATGGATGATTTCAATGTCTAGGCCCTTTTAACAGATCTTGAGGTTATAAAAGCAAGGGAGCACACAACTGGCATTTATTTTTTTCTGGATATAACTTTTCCTATTAGTACCAGCTTTAGATAAAGCAGAAGATCCTCCAAATTACCTCCACAATAACAGAAAAACAATGTTCCATGAACCAGCATTACACAACAGAATTAGAAAGTCTTGAGTATCCAGACTGTCTGTCCTTTGGCAATGTTGCTACAAGTTACAGTTCCACAGTATCTTGGAAGTCAAAGTCTCAGATAAAGGCTGCAATTACAGCTTGCTGAGATAAAGAGAAAAATTTCACTTCTAATTCTCTTTTATTATAGTTGCCTCCTTAAAGACCAATTTTTCAACTGATAATAATTAAAAATATAATTAACATTCATGCTTAATTGATCTTTTACTATGTAATAGCCACTGTTCTAAACATTATGTCATGCAATTGTGTCAATATTCCTCTGCAGGTCACTGTCTTTTGTTCCCTTTATATACCTGAAGGGAAATTCATATAGTAATAAACACAAGAAAGAAAGGAGAAAGTAGTAAAAGAGAAACTCAGGATTCAAACAGATACTTGTATGAATCTGAGAAAATTTCATGTAGTATACAAGACATTACTAAGAATCACTTCATAAAAGAAAATTAAAAAACAAGAAAAAAACAAATTTGATCAGGATAACACATGAAAGTATAAAATCCAAAAGGGCTTGGCCTATGAATGTATGTTGTTATTCCACAAGCAAAACAGAATTAGAAAAATGTATATTCTAATAAAATTTCATAAAAATATTTAACACTTCAAACAAAACTTGAGAACAAACATTGCAGAAAGTACACTATACCAGAAGAGAGATAATGTTCTCAATTATTTCCAACTGTAGAAAGAATGAACATGATCTCTATTTCCCATCAAATAAATATTATTTATTTATATAAACATTTTTACAACAAATGAGAGGCTCAGACATTAAAGTTTGTGCCATATTCATGTTTAAGTAATATAATTCTCAAATGCCACACAATACTTCTTAATGTTTAGTTCTATCCAAGCAAACTCCATGTCTTCATCATAGCATCTTTTTTCCTATCATTTTATAATTCCTAATGACAAGGCCAAATGTACTGACTAGTGCAGCGTAATTTTATGTAGATAAAATAATTTTTATGCAGATATTATCAACATTTTAAGAAATATATAATTCCTTAGAGATAAAAACATACTCCAAATAAATAAGCACAGAAATTTTATTTGTTGTACTCCAGTATGAAACTTCACCCATTCAATCATTCCTTTATTTATGTACACACTGAAACAACGTTCTTTGAACCTGCTGAGGACCCTGAATAAATATCAGAAAACTATTGAAAAATTCACTTAACAAATATTTATGAAGCACCTACCTTTGTAAATCCCTGACTCCTTTATAGACCAAACACAAATATAAAGAGAAATATTCAACTGTAAAAAGCTTTTGAAAAAATAACTCATAATTTAACCCAGAAGAATAAATAGAAAATATCTAAGAGATTAGGACTGGTGTAAAGTGAAATGCAGAAACCAGGCATATACCTAATTAGAATTCAGAAAAAGTCAAGAGTTAAAGGGGAAAATATTTGAAAAGATAGGATCTCTAAATTAAACCACATAGTCCACGTGCAATTCCAAGAGCAACAAAACATTAAAGTTAAAAAGCAGCAGTTAATTTAACTTTGTGAAATAAAGAGTTCTGTGCTGTACTATATGTGGAGTATAAAAAGGAGTACTATGTTCTCTTAATATAGCAGTACTATTGATGTGGTGGATTACATTTATTGATTTCCTTATATTGAACCAGCCTTGCATACCAGGGATGAATCCTATTTGATCATGGTGCATGATCTTTTTAATATGTTTTTTTATCCGCTTTACCAGAATTTTATTGAGGATTTTTGCATCTATGTTCATTAGAGATATTGGTCTATAGTTTTCTTTCTTTCAAGTGTCTTTATCTGGTTTAGGAATCAGGGTGATGTTGGCCTCATAGAATAAATTTGGAATTACTCCCTTTTTTTCTACTTCGTGAAAAAGCTTGAAAAGTATTGATATTAGTTCTTCTTTAAAGGTTTTGTAAAACTCTGCTGTATACCCATCCGGTCCTGGGCTTTTCTTGGTTGGTAGTCTTTTGATGGCTTCTTCTATTTCCTCAATTGATATTGGTCTGTTTACGTTGTGTATATCCTCTTGATTCAATCTGGGCAGATCACATGCTAAGCCTCAGGCTAGCATCATTCTAAATGGAAAAAAACTGAAGGCATTCTCTCTAAAAATCTGGAACAAGACAGGGAGGGATGCCTTCTCTCACCACTCCTATTCAACATAGTTCCCGAAACACTGGCCAGAGCAATAAAACAGACGATAGAAATTAAAAGCATAAAAATAGGAAAAGAAGAACTGAAATTAGCACTATTTGCAGATGACATGATCCTATACCTAACGGACCCAAAAGGTTCTACCAAAAAACTTCTAGAACTAGTAAATGAATTCAGCAAAGTGGCGGGATATAAAATCAACACTCATAAGTCTAAGGCATTCCTGTATATCAGTGACAAACCCTCTGAAAAGTAAATCAGGACAACCACCCCATTCACAATATCCTCAAAAAAAATAAAATACTTGGGAATAACAAAAGAGGTGAAATACCTTTACAACAAAAACTACAGAACCCTAAAGAAAGAAATAGAAGAAGACCTTAGAAGACAGAAAGATATACCTTTTTCATGGATAGGCAGAATTAATATCATTAAAATGGCCATATTACCATAAGTACTCTATAGGTTTAATGCAATGCCAATCAAAATCTCAATGGCATTCCTTGCAGAAATAGAAAAAGCAATCATGAAATTCACTTGGAGAAATAAAAGACGCAGAATAGCAATTCTAAGCAGGAAGAGTGAAACAGGTGGTATAGCGATACCAGATTTTAAACTATACTACAGAGCAATAGTAACAAAAACAGCATGGTACTGGTACCAAAACAGGTGGGTAGACCAATGGTATAGAATAGAGGACACAGAGGCCAACCCACAAAATTCCAACTACCTTATATTAGACAAAGGTGCTAAAAGCATGCAATGGAGAAAGGATAGCATCTTCAACAAATGGTGCTGGAAGAACTGGAAATTCATATGCAACAAAATGAAATTGAATCCCTTTCTCTCACCATGCACAAAAGTTAACTCAAAATGGATCAAGGAGCTAGGAATCAAACCAGAGACTCTGCATCCAACAGAAGAAAAGTTGGCCCTAATCTCCATCTCGTGGGGTCGGTCTCCAAATTCCTTAATAGGACACCTATAGCACAAGAGTTGAAATCAAGAATCAACAAATGGAACATATTCAAACTAAAAAAAAATTTTTCTCAGCAAGAGAAATAATAAGAGAGGTAAATAGGGAGCCTACATCCTGGGAACAAATTTTTACCCCTCACACTTCAGATAGAGCACTAATCTCCAGAGTATACAAAGAACTCAAAAAGTTAAACAACAAAAAAACAAATAACCCAATCAACAAATGGGCCAAAGATCTAAACAGACAGAGGAGATATACAATCAATCAACAAGTACATGAAAAAATGCTCACCATCTCTAGCAAACAGAGAAATGCAAATTAAAACCACTCTAAAGTACCATCTCATAAGAATGGCAGCCATTAGGAAGTCAAACAATAACAAGTGCTGGTGAGGATGTGGGGAAAAAGGTACACTTGTACATTGCTGGTGGGACTGCAAATTGGTGCAGCCAATTTGGAGGGCAGTATGGAGATTCCTTGGAAAGCTGGGAATGGAACCCCCATTTGACCCAGCTATTCCCCTTCTCAGACTATACCCCCAAAGACCTAAAAAGAGCATACTACAAGGACACAGCTACATCAATGTTCATAGCAACACAATTCACAATAACTAGATTGTGGAACCAACCTAGGTGCCCTTCAACAGATGAATGGATTAAAAAAATGTGGCATTTATACACAATGGAATATTACTCAGCACTAAAATATAACAAAATCATGGCATTTGCAGGGAAATGGGTGGCACTAGAGCAGATTATGCTAAGTGAAGTTAGCCAATCCCTAAAAAACAAATGCCGAATGTCTTCTCTGATATAAGGGAGGTGACTCAAAACAGAGTAGGGAGGAAGAGCATGAGAAGAAGATTACAACGAAACAAGGAAAAGAGGTGGGAGGGAATGGGAGGGAGAAGGGGAATTGCATGGAAGATGGAAGGAGACGCTCATGGTTTCACAAAATACATGTATGATGGTGTGAGGGGGAAGGGAAGAAAATGAGAGAGAGAGATAAATGTCACAGTAGAATGGATAGAGAGAGGTGACGGGAGGGGAGGGGAGGGAAGGATAGGGAGGGCAGCAGAATACAACTGACACTAGGATTGCTGTATTTATACACATGGATGTATAACCAATGTGATCCTGCAATCTGTACACGTCAAAAAATGAGAATTCATACCCTATTGGATTCAAATGTATGATATGACAAGACCATTGTATTGTCTTGAGCAACTAATAAAAAATAATAATAATATAAATGTATAGGAGTACTATATTAAGGGTACTTTGCTTAACTACAAAGAATATTTATTTCATTTGTAAAACCCTGATGTCAACGTTCACAACTTTTCACTTTACCAAAAATGTCCAATTTCCAGTTAGTCATTCATTCTTAATTCATAATTTTCTATGAGAAATTATGATATATTAAGATACCATTAGGGCTGGGGTTGTGGCTTAGTGGTATAGCACTTGCCTAGTGCATGTGAGGTCCTGGGTTCGAGCCTCAGCACCACGTAAAAATAAATAAGTAAAATAAAGATATTGTGTCCAACTACAACTAAAAAATAAATATTAAAAAAGATATCATTATACATATCATATTCTGCTTTGGAAATAAGCATTATTACATTCAAATACCAACCTATAGCAAACTAAATTATTATAAATAACAAGCATAATAATCAAAACCAGCATAAACTTTTTAAAAAATGCATAATTCACAAAACTTCAGTCTTATCTCATATTATGTAATAATAAGTGTTTTCTGGGAAGTTCCTGAGAAATATTTGATATATGTTACCTAACAATAAAAGTAAACATAATCCATAATTGTCAGTTTAAGTATCTAATCAATAATAATTTATTACTTTATAATGTCACCTAGGAATTTTTTATTAATCTATCTACCATACAAGAGAAATGCAAAACTAAAAACCCTTTTCATGTGTGAAGGGTAGGTATTAAAGTAACAAAATTCTGTGTGGTAATAATTATGTGTGGCTTTTACAAAAATATAACATTGTCTAAAATTTCTATAATCAATATGGCACTTTATGGACCAAAAACAAAGTACATTGAAAATTCTTTGATAACTCTGCTCCAAATCAATCTACTTTTTATCTTATTTCCCACATTTTAATTAAATAACAATAATTTCTCTTCTTGCTAAAGTTCAGAGAAAAAGACAATTTGTTGTCCTCTAACCTCAGAGTGTACACATATGATTTGAAGAATGTCAACTGCCATACAAATTTATTCCCCAAATAAATAAATTGATGAATAAATGAATAAATGAGTGGATGACAGAGGGAGGAGGATGAGCAGGAGGAGGGATAGAAGAAGAGGAAGAGGATAGGAGGAGGAGGGGGGAGGAGAAAAATTAAACTTAAATGAACAAGTGAAGAGAGAAGGAATAAAATATGAAAATCATGATAAATAAGTTAATAATATATTTAATAGTTGTGGGGCTGAAGGTGTAGTTAGTAATAGAAAATTTCTTTAGTTGAGGTCCTGGTTTTAATCCCTATCATCTCAAAAAAAAATGTGGAAGATGGCAAGATTTATGAAGAGCCATCATTAATCCAACTTTTTAAAAAAATAAATCCCCTTGGTAAGTAATATCCCAAGTTCAGGCAACTGGAGCACTGAAAGAATCTTGAGATCACACAATCAAATGCTGAGATCAGAACCTTAGGAAAAGGTACTGCAACTATAGTATCTAAAACTAGAGAGTATGTTTATAAAGTGCAAAAATTTATTCAATAAAGATTTTAAAGTATTTATTTTGTTCAGATAATTGGGATATGCAACTAAAAAAAAAACTATTTCTTCATGTTGCGTAAGAATTCATTCCTTTCTACCAAGTCATTTCAAATTAGCACAGATCAAAACACAATTGCAAACTTGATCTTCAAAGTAATTTGTAAATTATCATTCTAGAAGAACATGCAATATGTTCTTTTATACACTGAATTAAATACAAAGAGCTAATATCATATAGGAGCTATCTGAAACCACTACTATATTTTGATGAAAATGTCAAGGATAACTATATATAATTATAAACTATTAGAAAAAGAATGAATGAATCATTAGAGATCAATGATTACAACAATAAACCCAATATGCAAAGTTCTTCAATCTTCAAGACACCATGTATATTCTTTTTTACAATTTTAGTCATTTAGGAATTGAATTCCTAACAGTTTTTGTTCAATAAGGCAGTTCTGTTTTTGTTTGATTGTTTTGATATTCTGATATTCTTGGCTTAATTTTGTCCTTTATTTGGGTAGTTTTATGTAAAGTCCTAAGGTACCCGGGTCTTCTTACTTAGCAAAACTTAAACTCTGTCTCTTCTAAAACTCATGTGTAAGCTTTGTTTCTGCTTTTATAGCATCAGTGTAGGATACTGAATATTAATGTATTATAATAATGTGTGAAAGAGTTCTCCCCAACTAGGGATAGTTGGAATTGGAAATGTCTATCATCACTGCCTGGCCTACAGAATTTCTAGTCTGTTCTTAGTCCTGTAGACTTTTATCCCTCTGTTAAGTCTCAAGTACTCTTGTTATATACATGCAGCCCAACCATCAGCTACAGACTTATAGTTATTGAGACCACTCTTTTGAGTTCCCTCTTCACTTTCCTACAGATTCTAAAGTTATGAACAATGTTATCTGCCTTTTCAGTTTTCTTTTTGGCATCCATTTCCAAGAAGCTTGGCTTGGAAATTTCCTCAAGCATGGAGTCATGATTGAAGGTAGATCATTTCCTTCTGCAATCTGAGATGTCTGTTTTTCAGATGCTAATAGTTGCCTCATCTATAGCTTACTTTTGGAGTTATTTATGAAGACAAAACTAGTCTGGTACCTGGTACTCCATCATGATCAGAACAGAAGTTCTTCCAAGATGGCTGACTCACATAGTTCTCAAAAATATATCTATATATTATCATATCTGCATTTCCTTAATTGTTTAATTAAAATTTTGCTTTGTGAAATAATTATCTCTCCACTTACTCACTTTTAAATATCTCTAGAATGCTGATCTCTGATAAGATTAAGAAATCATCCCCAATATTAAGCTAGAATTATATTTTACTTTTACCTTTAATTTCAGGAATATGAAAATTATGTCCTACATCTATGTTCTTCAGTGTTGCTTGAAGTCCAGAAATCTAAAAAGAAAAAAAGTCAAATATATAGGGTTATGTACTAAATGACTTTAAATGGCTAAGTAAAATAAAATGATTGAAAAATATCAAAAATATTATTTCTCTTGAATAAAAGCCTATAATTTTAAATGTCAAACATGAACTTTAACAAAAGGAAAATAATTTTTAGTCAATATTGAATTCTGCAGGCAATTATTAATTATCATGGATAAGAAACTGAAACATTTATTTTACAACACAGTTTTATCATAATTCAGCTCTCTACTTTGAGAGAGGTTTGTCCTCGGTTTATATTTCTTCATGATAACTTATCTTCTATCTATAAACTGTGAGGTTAAGTATTATTTGGAAAAGTAAAATATGAAAAGACTGTTTATGCACCTAAACCTCTTAGTTCATTTCCACCCACAGATACTCCATTTTATTAAATATGTCTTATAATTAAGAACATTTGTTAGCTGGGTAGCATATCATTTGCCTAAACAATAGATTTAAATTTAAAATCAGCCTTAAAAAGCTATATCATCCCTCATTGTACATGATTATGCAAACACAAAATACCATCTGTTTAATTATACACAGAAATACATTTTTCTACTATCACTGAATAGCAATATTTCTTTATTAATAAAAATTGCAGATAATTTATAATCAATAGATTAGTGTTAACGAAATGCCTGTGATTAAAAAAAAGTAACAGATTAATATCAATTCTTACAGATCAGATGGATTATAAATTTTAAAAATAAATTTCTTATTTAAATAGCATAGGATTTCCAGAATAGTTGCTAATATACGACCAAGAGTTACTGTATGCCTACAGCCTATTTCTCCTGTTAATATGCATTAAGATGGTACATTTATCACAAACAATAAACCAGTATTAATGTCTGCTGAAGTCTCTTTCTGTTGGATTTTGTTAATTTTTATGTTCTAGGGGCCGACACATAACACTACATTACATTCACTTTTTACATCTCTCTAGCTTTCTCTGGATCAGCGTGGTTCTTTAGACATTCCCTGATTTTAATGACCTTAAATATATTTTTTATTTAAAAAATATACATACATATATTAGTTGTAGATGAAACTTTATTTTAATATATTTATATATATACAGTGTTGGGAATCAAACCCAATGCCTCACACACGCTAGGCAAGCGCTCTACCACTGCGCCACAACATCAGCCCAGGGCCTTGAATACTTATAAATACTAATCAAGTAATATTTTACAGAATGGCCTTAAATTTGGGTAGTCTGATGTTTACCCCATAGTTAAGCTATACTTATAGGATTTGGCAAAGAAGACAACAGAGGTGAAATGCCATTATAAGCACAACATATCACAGGTATATGCTGCCAACATGACTTAAAACTTATTATGTTAACCTTGATCACCCAGCTAAGGTGGTTTACCAGGTTTCTCCATCTAAAGTTACTTTTCCCCTTATATCTATTGTACTTTTGAAAGCAAGTAGTGAAGTACAGCCAGTACTTCATAGATAAGTTGTCCAGATCCATCTCCTTCAGGGAAGGATTATCTACGTATATTATGTAATATTCTCCTGTATGGGAGATTTATCTATTCTCCTACTGCTTATTTATTCAATGATTTATTTATACCATTGTAGAATTAGAGATATTTATTTTATGCTTTGAGTAATAATCCAATACTACATAATTTATATTGTTGCTTAAATTGTAACAACATTAGGGTCCTAAAAAAAGAAGAATCTCACTCAATTTTCTTTCCCTCATGTCCCACATCAGGGCAAGCTGATGAGAACCCCTAGTTGCAATTTCCTTGGCATTGGCAGGAAATTTAAATTATGCAAGCCCCTCCCTCCAAATAAAAATGCTCACCTTGCCCTAAATCCCAATCATAATAAAACATAAGCCAGTCTCCTTTCCCTGATCTTACTCATACATTTCAGAAATGCTTAGGGGCATATGCTGCTCTCTGAGACAACTCAATTATGAAAGTATTAAAATTTTTCACTCCCTTGCTGTGTGGACGGTACTATTAGCCCTAATATCCAAACCAAATTTGAATGGAGATCCACCTAGCTCTGTCTACCATAGTTCCTTTATCTCTTGCCAAATCCCATTGTTTTCTTGAGGTTCTTTTTTCTTTTCATTTTACAAATATTTTTAATAAATTCATTCTGTGACATCATGACACACTGTAGGTTCCTATGGCTGTACACCCACACCTGATAAGTATGCTCCAACAGAAAAAAAAATTGGTTGGTAATAAATTGTTCTTTGTATGAGAGGTATCCAGACAGGTTCAGTTCTTTTTTTAAAACGTTTATTTCATTTGTTTATTTTTATGTGTTGTGTGGACCGAACCCAGGGCCTCGAGTGCTAGGTGAGCACTCTACTGCTAAGCCACAGCCACAGCCCCCAGGTTCAGTTCTTTAAATGGTAACCTTGGCTTGTTCTCCAAAGACACACATGGAGAGATGGACTACAACTACATTCTCTGCCCTAATTTGGAGAATCAACTAATTGATCTGAGGATAAATTATTATTATTGTAGAATTATTATATTATTATTATATATTATTATATCAATTAGAATGTTGTACAGAGAGATATGACAGTCATCTCACCAGTTAGTAACCTGAATTTAAAACTACAAGTCTTCCACTTGTTGCCATAGATATCAGACGTTTACACAGCCTATCCCTAACTAGCACACAGATAATAATGAATCTCCCTCAAGTGCCAAGGAGATAGCACTTAGGCACCATCAATCTTGTGTAGTCATTTTGGATTTTGAAAAACATGTACTGATGTGAGGAATCATGTACCATGCAGAACTTAACTTGAGGATGGTGACTGCTGTGGTCAATTTCCACTGACATGTATAAGACAATTCTAAAAGAGCACTGAATGTCCATTTTCAGTAATGTCCATACTGAAATCTACAGTGGCAGCAACAGGATTTCCAATTTAAATCTTGACTTTCTCAAATTGTACAGAATCTACTATTTTGAACAGCAGATGTGGTTGAGAGGAATGCTATTTCTAAATCCAAACTATTCCATTTTAGATATCAAGAAATAAGCTCTTTAGAATTTTTCCATTAGTAAGTATTTTCTAAATAGGGATTTTATTTTTATTTTTTGTTTTTTTTAGGATGAAGTGGAAGCCATTAAAAATTATCCTGTGGAAACAGGTGTGAGGACTGTCTGAGACAAATGAGGATATAGGGTGGCTTGTAATATAGAAGAAGACAGAAAAGTCATCCCATCCAATAGAACCAAAACATATAAAGGGGAAGTCTATGCCTGAGCAAGAGGTCAGACATAAGAGTGTGGGTTTCCCTCTCAAGTTAAAAACCCAAGGGGGCCTACTAAGAACAAAGTTCAAATAAAACTACATAGTCTGGGGATACTCCAAATAGAGAGTATACTTGCTCCTAGTTTCTCAGGAAATGGTGTAGGAATGATGACAGTTACTTAAAAAGTCCTTCATGATTTTCACAGTGCTAGAAAAATAGTGCTCTCTAGGTAGTGTAAAAATTGACTGAAAATGATGTGTCAATGTAGACAGCCCTTAACTGCTTTCTAAATTGCTTATGGCTTGTATCTGCATTATAGGGAAATCAGAAGCGTCTGCATACTTCTGTGAGGTAAATAGAAATGTTAACATCTGAAGCACTGGACCAGAAAAAAAGTATTAGACTCAGGACAATGAGACTACAGATGTTAAGAAGCTCACAGATGTTGTGACAGAGACCATGCGTTTAACAAGGTATACAGGGTTTACACTTAACCCACTGAAAACCATGCATCTCAACATCAGGAATATGATCAAATAAGTCACACTACATAGGAAAGTAAAGACAAAGAATAGCATGTAGAGTCCATGCTATAAGATTCATAAGTACCCTTTAAAATAGGGAGAATGAGAAGATGCCGCCATCGGAAAGAAGAAAATTAATACTGATAATTATCTCTCAGCCAACCAACCAGTTACTATAATATTTACATACTAGGGGATAAACTTACAGAAGCTGTTTTAACCTAGAAAGATCTAGACAGTCTTCAGCAGGCAGGTTATCTTTTCCTTTGCCTTCAGGAGTATCCAGGAGTTCAAGGACAAAATAAAACAGTTGCAGCTAATAAATATACAACCAAACAGAAGTATATAAAATTCAACCTTGACTCACAGAGTGATTTTAACTTTTTAAACATGTTTTCATTTTAGATATATATAAATCATAAGGCAAATAATTTACCTTTGATTAATATGTGAGAAAACAAACTATATGTAAATGACCTGAAGATTCACACTTTACCCCAAAACTGAGATTCAAACTCACTACTCCTAATCCTTAACTTTTTTTACTAACCCAGTGAGGAATGATCTGAAACCCAGGAATTGTTTTATACTCTAAATATGCTCTCAAAATGGCCTTTAATGTAACTTCAGGAATCATGCTCATTTCAGAGACAGGAAAATCAAGAATGCTTCCACAGAAACAACAGCTCTAAGCACAGAGCAGAGGAATGGCAGAATCAAAGCTGAACAGGTTGCAGAAGTAGAAATAAACAACTTGGTGGTAGTGCAGGTACTTGCTACAGGTTAGATGAAAAGGAGTAAGGAGATTAAATTCTAAGGGTTTAAATATAATGCCATAAAATTTAAATAATTATAAAACTCATTTCATTCAATATTATTTATCATGCAATCTAAACATTCAGAGACAGAAGATTAAAATTCAAGCAGAAAGGGCACCAAAACAAATGAGGTTTTGCATTTTAGTAGCTAAAGATTCCACTCAAAAGACAAACTTGAATAAAACATCCCTTTACAATAAAATTATTAAAGGAATTGTATTATCATCACACAAGCTTCTGTATTTTCTGAGTTCGGGCAAAATCAAAAATTCCAGATAATAAAAAAATCAATGTTAAGTACAATTGCAGTTTTATATTCTGATGTAAACTTTATATATACATATATACAAAATAAATATGTGGTTTATAAATATTTTGTTTTCTTTTCCTTGATTACTCTGCCAAAAATTTCCCACCTCTTCCCTAGGCCTAAGCCTGTGTAAAAACTCTTCAGGAAAAATTAAAAAGGGTTTCATTCATCAAGCAAAAAATAAAAACAAATCAAATCAGGATCTAGGAGTTTCAAATATTCATTTGGTGGAAATTACAGGGAGTTTATATTCATTATCTTACATGTTTCACAACAACCTTAAAATATGGGGCTTTGTCTATATTATATATATGAAATCTAAGCTCTAGGAGTCTCTTGCCTAAGATCAATGTTTATAATTGTCAAAGGTGGCCTTTGAACCCATTAGTCTAGCCACAATAGCTAAGTAATTTCTTCTAACTTAATAATCTACTGTAAATTTGTTACAATTAAATAATATTTAATTTAATAATAATTATTATGGGTTTTAAAATGGATAGAATACTTTTTTAATATTTCCAAATGAATTTTTTACATAAAAATTTGTGAAAAAATTTTAAAATTTACCTCAGAATCAAAATCAGTGTTTCTACTTGTACTTAAAAAGGGAGAGAGAAGGGAAACTGTATGGAAATGGAAGGAGACCCTCATTGTTACACAAAATTACATATAAGAGTTTGTGAGGGGAAAGGGGAAAAAAAAAACAAGGGAGAGAATTAAACAACAGCAGACAGGGTAGAGAGGGAAAATGAGAGGGAAGGGGAGTGGGGATAGTAGGGGATAGGAAAGGTAGCAAAATAATACATTAATATGGTATTATGTAAAAATGTGGATGTGTAACCAATGTGATTCTGCAACTTGTATTTGGGGTAAAAAATGGGAGTTCATAACCCACTCGAATCAAATGTATGGAAGATAATATGTCATGAGATTTGTAATGTTTTGAACAACCAATAAAAAATGATTAAAACTTATTTCAAAGTAGCTTTGATTGTCTGTTTACCTGTCCAACAGCTCTGTCTCTTTCCAAGGAGGTCAGCATTTTCTCCTTCAGTAAAGCATGGTGCTTCTCATGTAACACCCTTATAGTTGGTTCATAGGATGCATAATGTAATTTCAACCTATAAAAAATAAAAGGACTGTTGCATCTTAAAGGGTAAAAGAATTAAATAAATGATTCGCATCTAACATCTGAACTGATTTTCTTTTATTTTTTGAAGGAGAAATAAAAATGACTAACTATATAAAGGTCAACACACTAGAGCCAAGAAGCACAGTAAGTATTATTTAGCATGCCATTTCAATGCAAAAACCTGGGGGTGAGGAGTGAGATAAGGGAGGAGAGGAAAATACCACATTTGCCTTTACTAGTTTTCTATTTCCTATTAGCACCTTTTGTTGTATTTAAGTATATACTCAGCAGATTGCTTCAATTCTTTGAGATTTAAGAAACTACAGTTCCTTTAATCAATTCGGAAATAATTTTCACAAAATTAGGGCCACAAACAATGGATGAATAAACAGAAAGTATCATTCATACCAAAACAAAGGATGGTCTTGAAAACAAGACAATGTTAAGTATAAAAGTATTTTGATATGTAAGTTAATACTACTGAACATGTGATACAAAATCATTAAAATCTAATTTGAAAATGACCACAAAATATTAATATTTGTAATTGAAGTATAATGTACATGAGGTAAAATTTACAAATCGTCAAGTGTTCAAAGAGTTTTGAGAACTATGTGTACTCATGTAGTCCACATTTATAATATCTCAGAAAATTCTGGACTTTATATATTTGGTATCATAGAATATGTTCTCTTTGGAAATGCTTCTTTCACTCAGCATAATGTCTTTTAGATTTCTTGTTGTCTTATATATCAGTACCTATACTTCATTCCTTTTTTATTGTGAGTATACTTCCTTGTATTACATTCTCTGATATATTATTCAGATGATGAAAATCTGAGGTTAGGATATCATAACTAATGCTGCTCTGAACATTTTTATCCAAGTCATGCAAGACACTTTGATCACAGATCTTCATTTCTTTTAGATAAATACCTAGGAGTTGAATTGCTGAGTTGTAATTTATACTTCCAACAGGAATATGTGATGGTCCTGGCTAATCTTTGCCAACAGTTTTGTAATAATCAGCCTATCTGTGGTTTATAATTTTAACGTACTTTCAAATAACCAATATTTTATTTACAGTTTTGTCTTAGTTTCTCCATTTCCTACTTTATTGATTTTAGCCATTTTTTATTTCATTTTTTTCTATGTAATTTGCTCTTTTTAAAGGCTTTTAAGACATAAAAAGATTATATAACTGATTATAAAACTTCTCCTTTTTAATACAGCCATTTAAAGCTATCAGGTTTAAGCTGCTTTTGCTGCATTCCACAAATTTTTATCTGTTGCATTTTTGAACACTCAGTTCACAATATTTTCCAATTTCCTTTTTTGACTCATGGGTTATTTGAAGTTCAAATTATTTTCTAATTTCCTTCCTGGATTCATGGATTCCTTGAAGTGCATTAATTAATTTCTAAATATTTTGGAAACTACTAGATACCATTTTGTTGTTGATTTCTAATTTAATTTGGTTTTTGTCAGAAAATATTCTTTGTGCAATTCAATCCTTTGAAATTTAAAGAGACTTCATTTATTGCTCAATATATATTTTGGTAAATATTCCATGTACACCTGAAAAGTTCAAAACAGAATTCTAGAAATATTAATTATGTTTAATTGATTGATGATGCTACTCTATAAACTTAGAGAATTTGTCTATATTTTCTAATAATTATAAAGAGTCTTAAAAATCTCCAATTATAAATGTAGAAATAACTTTTTTTTTACAATTGTATCAGATTTTGCTCCATGTATTAGATTCATGAATATTTAATATATTTTCCTGATGAATGGACCCATTTAAAATAAAATGTCCCCATTTTTTTCCCTAGTTCTCAGGATTGATTCCCAGAGTATGTTAACTCTCTAGTCCCTTTCTCCAGCCACTACAGGTTCACAGAGGTATCCCCCACCCCTTTCCTGGATGAACTGAATGCTTCACCTGTGGTACAAGATGCTACAGAGGCTTCTCTCTTCCCCATGGTTAATAGATACCCCTCTGGAAGTGACCCTACCTTCTCTCCTGAATGCCAAGCTGATACTGTGACAAGAGAAGATAGAGACTCTGTATCTAAAATGTTACAAGAATTAGTCAGCATACACTGACAGGGACCAGAACACTCACAATGGTTTGAGGTACTTGAAAAAAGGGTTAGAATGTAAGATTGGACAAACAATAATTCATTTACTGTGAAACATTTTCTTTAGAAAACTGACTTAACCACATAGTAAGAACTCCAGGGAATGGGATAAATTAACTTGCTAGGACACACCTTAGGAATTTCAAGAAGTGGGTGCCAACACTCATCAAAGTAAAATGCCTGAGCTGCCCTGGTAGCCAGTATAGAAGGACTCCATAACATTCAAGAAATTTTCCACCTTATAATAGCCTCAGTTCTTCTGCAAAATTGTCTATGGCTATTTACTTCAGTGATTATACCTGTTGGAAGTTTCTGTTGATATCCAGAAACCCAAAGTGAACATTATGATCCCTCTATTAGAATGGAAGTCAACAGAAACAAGATACTAAGTGGAGTCCTGGCTAAAGGATGGCTCACAGTTAGCTTATTTAGTCCAAATATCCATCAAGTGGTCAATTTAAACATTCCTGAGTGAATAATTTGAACTCATTCTTGGCAACTGAAGTAAGTTAGCAGTAGAATCAGAAAGTCCAACTCCTCTTCTAGGATTCCAAATACAAACATCATGGACCACTTGATAATGACCCACAGGTTATTTTCTCAGTTTCTTCTTTTTGATGCTTTGATAATTACTATATAGCTTTTTTCCTTTATGCTTCAGCTTCATTATTTTCTATTTTCCTGTTTTTATGTTCTCTCATCATTTTGTTGACAATGTCCAATCTGCCAATACAAACTATTTATGAATTGTTCATAGCTAATATTATGCCCTTCAGTTCTAGAATTTCCACTTGGCTCTTCATTTATAGTTTTATGTCACTGTTGAAATTTCCCATCTCTTTACACATTATAATCATTTACTTTAAAACCCTAAGCATATCATAACAGCTGTTTTAAAGTCCTTATCTGATAATTTTATTGTTTCTGTCCTCTCTGGTTCTGGTAATAATTCTTACTGTTGAGAGTACATGATTTTCTGCTTCTATTTTTCTATACAGAGATACACTGGTATATATTTATCTATTTATTCACTCTATGTTGCACACACACATACTTGTTTGAATTTTGTCATCTTTTAGACAAATTAACTTTATCTGCCTGAAAAACTCTCTAAAAGATGACAAAATTCAAGCAAATTAACTTTATCTGCCTGAAAAACTCTCTAAGGATTGAGCTTGAGCCTTTCAGAGCTTGTCACATTACTTTTAAAATTTTCTTAGGGCAAGGCTAAAATACTGCCTTTTGTAGGACCGATCTAAACCTATTTCTATGGCATGGCTTATTACAGGTCTTACTGAATATTCTGAATATTTATTAAGGATCTGTTATAACTGTTCAGAACTCTTGCATCTATTGCATCTTCCAGCACTGTCCAGCCTCTGAAATCTCTACTTTGTTCACAGCTTCCCCAGAGCTGATCTGCCAGGTTTCAGATTCTCTTCACTTGTATTTCTACAAGTTAGTGTTTTGGCCAAAAACTAAAGAGAGCCATAACAGATATTTCCTGAGTTCCTTTTCATGTACACCTTTCCTTTTGTGTATAATTGTCTGAAAATTTCAGCTCCCTCTTCCATCAAGAACTATGATCTCTGCTTCTTCAGCTCAGCAATGATCACTGTGTCTGCTTGTATTCTATCTTCTCATACTGTGGTCTACAAAATGCATTCAGGAAGAAATTGGGATGATCACACTGCTCAGTTCATGTGTTTCCCTTTTCTTAGACATCACAAGTACTGCTTTGCTGATTTTCTAATATCTTAAAAACAACTGACTCCTATATTTTGTCGAGTTTTGTACTCTAGGACCATTTAGAAGGTTAGTTCTATAGTAATTATTCTGATATGACCCAAAGCATATTGGGTATCATTATTTTTTCTATTGAAATATTAAAATGGTAGCCTTCATTTTATTCAATACAATTTTCATTAAATTATTTATAAAACTCATTGATTTCCAAATCATACTTCATTTGTGATAGCAATACAACTTAAATATTGAAGTAGTTATTACACATTTAATGTGTGCTAAATCAACCATACTCATAAAAGAGAGAAACAAAAATAAAAAATTTATGTAGTATGTACAATTCCATTTTCCATTTGTGTTTATGTGCTTAGCATATATGTACTTTATTATATACCTCCAAAACAATATACATTTATAAACACATATTCAAGTACAAAATTGTATACCAAAACAAGGTATGTTATAATTTATGGACAGTTAAAGAAATACTTTGTGAGAAATATTGAAGACAAACTCTCCCCTTATTTAACTCTGGCATTGTTTTAGTCTATATATAAGATGTTCCCCCAAAACTCACAAGTGAGACAATGCAAGATTATTCAGAGGTGAAATGATTAAGTTATGACAGTTTTAACTTAATCAGTGGATTGATTAATTCACTTATATGGATTTACTAGGCAGGTATAACTATTGGCAGGTAGGGTGTGGCTAGAAGAAGTAGGTGACTGGGGTGTGCTTTTGGGGTTTATATTTAGTGCCTGGTGAGCAGAGTTCTGTTTCCTGATTGCCATGTTCTGAGTTGCTTTTCTCTACCTCACCCTTCTGCCATGATATTCTGATTCTCCTCAGGTCCAGAGCTCTAGGATTGGCCAACCAGACTAAACCTTTAAACCATGAGCCAAAATCACTTTTCCTACTCTAACTTGTTCTTATCAGGCCTTTTAGTCACAGCAATGCAAAGCTGACTCAAACAGACATCTAACTCATTTATGAAATGTGGCCTTGACTAAACTTTGTTCAGAAATTAGCAACACAAAACACTACTGTCATATAACATGCAAACAACATTCAGAGAAACTGTCCAATTAGTATGTCTGTTCTATAAGTTCCATAGAACTTCATAATTAGTTTACAATTTCTGTATTTGATAATGATAATTCTCAAAATACATACATCATAAGACATTCATATAAAATCTCAGTGTAGTTTTATTTTGAATTTTGAATTTCTCAAATTGCTAGAGATGTTGAACATTTTCATGTATTTATTGAACGTGTATATTTCTTCTTTTGAGAAGTGTCTGTTTAGCCCTTTGGCCATATATCGATTAGCTTGGGGGTTTCTGTTTGGTTGGCTGGTTGGTTAGTTGGTTTTTGGTGTTAGGCTTTGAGTTCTTTTTATATCCTAGAAATAAATGCCTTATCTAAGGTATAGGTGGCAAAGATTTTCTCCCATTCTATAGGCTCTCTTCTCACCCTCTTCTTTCCTTTGCTGTGAAAAAGCTTTTTAGTTTTATATCATCCAATTTATTAATTTTTGATTTTACTTCTTGAGCTTTAGGAGTCTTATAGTAGATGGAGCATTTCTGGTATAATGCCTAGGTCTTTGATCCATTTTGTGTTTTGTGCAGTTTAATAGGGGTTAAATTTCATTCTGCTACATATGGATTTCCAGTTTTCCAAGCACCATTTTTGAAAAGAATATGTTTTCACCAGTGTATGTTTTTGGTGCCTTTGTCTAGTATGAGATAACTGTATTTATGTGGGCTTATCTCTGTGTCTTCTATTCTGTTACACTGGTCTTCATGCTTGTTTTGGTTACAATACAATGCTGGTTTTGTTACTATGATTCTGTAGTATAATCTAAGGTCTGGTATTACCTCACTCCAGTCAGAATGGCAGTTATCAAGTATATAAGCAACAATAAATGTTGGCAAGGATGTGGGGGAAAAGGTACACTCATACTTTGCTGGTAGGACTGCAAATTTAAGCCACCACTCTGGAAAGCAATATGAAGATTCCTAAAAAAATATGGAATGGAACCACCATTTGACCCAGTTGTACCACTTCTCAGTATAAACCCAAAAGAGTTAAAAATTAGCATACTACAGTGACATGGCTATATCAATGTTAATCACAGTTCAATTGACGATAGTAAACCAACTTCAGTGCCCTTCCACAGTTGACAGGATAAAGAAAATGTGGTATATCTACATAGTGGAATATTACTATACTATAAAGCCATAAAGTAAAATGACTTTATGACATCTGCCAGTAAATGGATGAATTTAGTGACTATCATGCTAAATGAAACAAGCCAATCCCCAAAACCCAAAGATTCAATGTTCTCTCTGATACGTGGATGCTAACACAAAACAAGAAATTGGGGGAGAATAAAAGTTCAGTGGATTACACAAAGAAGAATGAAGGGAAGGGATGGGGAATAGGAACAGAACACACAGTGGAATGAATCTGACATAATTTCCTATGTACATATATGAATACACCACAGTGTTATCTCCACATTATGTATATCCATAAGACTAGGATCCTAATTAGAATAAGATATATTCCATGTTTTTATAAATATGTCAAAATTGACTCTACTGCCATGTATAACTAAAAGAATTTTTTAAAAATTCATGTTAAATGGGAAATACTGTAAAAGTTATTATCAAATTAGATGAACAATTTACCAAAAAAAGTTCCACTTTTAATGATTGAAAATGAAAGGAAATATGGATATACAATTGAAATATTCAGGTAAAATATGACACAAAGAATTCAAATTCTAATTTAGCCAAGTAACTAACTTTGATGACTCATTTTTTTATGTGACTCTTACGGCATAACTGAAGTTTTGTTCTAGGCACTTAGGAAAAGCACACTAGTGATTCAACAGATGGTAAAATGGAAACATTATTCCTAATGATTAAATGAAGAAATAAAGGCCATCTGAGTATAGAGCAAGTATGGATGTATCACAAGGTAATATGTATTTTTTATTCACCTGAAGTAATAAAATATGAACAAAGGTAGAATCTAAATTGATAATTTTTATGCAATTAATTATAATAGAGTTTCCCTTAAACATAGTTGGATGTTTAACAAGTATGATATATTTTAAATATAAAGACTTAGCTGGCAATTGTATTTCAAGGTACAGATACTTACATCATCACATAAAGTTCTATTAGATAGCCTGGCCCTAGAGCAAGCAAAAGAGAAGTTTAAGACTATAAAGTCCATTTTCAGTTTCTTATGGAAAGGAAAGTAGGTTGTGTGGAAAAGTAAATCTAAATAATGTCTTCAGAATAATTTCTGAAAGTGTCATCATAAATTCAAGGTCATTTAGGATATCCTCCTATCCTGCAAAGCCACATCGACAGTTTGCTCTTTATGCTTACAATTTGGTAAGCATGGCATGCTCTTACATGACTTGTTGCCTTTGCACAGAATATACCAAGAGCACTCTGCTGCCTCCACTCCCTCATTGTATTTACTCTTACTTACACTTCACTATTTAGTTCCTCTGAAAATATATCCTGATCCCTCTCACACTTTAGTATCATTGAGATGACTACCCTCCTGGTTGATTCAGCAACAACTGTATCAACCATCACAACCATCATACACTGCAGAGGGACCTAGAGTCCTTGACAGCAAAGGCCTAAATTTATTCATTCTTGAGTTTTAAACATATAACATAGTATTTGGTACATATTATATGCTCAGTACATATTGAGTGAATAACTTTATCAAAAAGGTTCTGTCATATTCAAACTACTTAACACTAATAACTTTAATAAATATGCCAACAAATATGGTCAGCTTACCCTTTGAGGTCATTAATTAATTTATTTTTTTCTTGGACTATTCTCTTGTGATGCATTCGATGAAAATCACGTTCTTTCTGAGTTTTCAGCAGATCTTCTCTAGCCTTGCTGAAAAACATTAATAATAATAATTTAAAAAATCATTCCTACTTCCTTTCTGCAAAACTGTTAAGTCTTCAGTTCAAATTCAGCCTTGGGAAATTCAAGAGATAATTGAACCATAAAGAGTCCACTATAATTCTCACTGAATGATCACATGCAACATATTTTGTATGGAGGTAATAATGTGAAAGGGGGTAAAGGATGAAAGGATGAAACTTATAGTTTCAAAAATATGACTCACTCACATTTAACTAAATTAAAAATAACAGTTTGCTGCCAGATACATTCAAATAAAATTCCACCTACTTTTAAAGAGAATTTGTTCAGTGTACATATTTGAAATACAAAGTTTAAAAAGTAATTCAAAATAATTATGAATAAAATAAAAATTCCATGGAATTTAATTCTAAACCTCCTACATAGAGGATTAGGAGAATACACTATATTTATTTCTGAAAAGAAAACATATAAATTCTGAAAAACAAAAAAATTTCTTCTGTTAATTTGTAGTTAATTCTCATAAGAAATATATACCAGTTGATCCATTATTAGAAATAATTGGTGAGCTTATTAAAATATTTTTCTGAACCTATCAGAGAGCTGAAGTGACAAAACAACCAAGTATCATGAAACCCAAATATAGGTGAGCCAATTCCATAAAAGATATGAATATGAACTATAGCCAACAGGGAGAAGAATACCAGAAATCAGATGAAAATCAGATGAAAGTATCAAGTATATCATCTGAGGGTTAGGGCAATTTGAAATAGCTAGGAAATTTGAACTCACTTATAAACTCTTTCCTGCAGGCCTCCATTGAGTGTTAGGGGCAGGCAGGGAGACCAAAGAGAGCTTCTTTATGTGGTGATGTCATGCAGGCAATAACCAGTGGATGCTGGGGAAAAGGCACAAAACACATAGGCCCCTGAGGAAAGGGCAAAACACATATCTCTGGGGCTGAGGCTGCAGCGCTGTAGCTCAGTGGCAGAGCGCTTACCTAGTAGGTGTGAGGACTAGGTTTGATTTTAGCAAGACAAAAATAAACAAATAAGAACTGGGGATATAGCTCAGTTGGTAAAGTGCTTGCCTCATATGCACAAGGCCCTGGGTTCAATCGCCAGCACCATAAATAAATAAAAAATAAAAACATAAAGGCAAGCTATCCATGTCTATAACTACAAAAATAATAATAATAAAAAAACCCACACATTCCCCCATAGTAAGTAGAGGTCTCCTACTCCTAAAGCAGGGTATAAAACTACCACTAAGAGCAACTACAGATACAAGGAAGACTTTAGCTACAATACTGAGGAGACCAGAAGAGTCAAGAATGCTGAGGAAGTGGCTCAGGCCACATAAAGCCTCCCTAAAAGTGAAGATGAACTAAACCAGAAAGACATTCTCTGACACCTCCATGAATTAGAGAGCAGTAAATAAAGAGCAGGAGATTGTAAGAGGGAATGGAAAAAAGAAATGGTTGGTCTTTCCTGGGGAAAAGGTTTAGAGAATAGATAAATTGTTTTCAAAACAAAACAATGAATCTGTTGTTGTTGTTGTTGTTTTAAACCTCTGCATTAAGAATGATGTATGAGATCCTAGAACACAGATTTCAAGCCCATATTTTAAGTGTTCTAAAGAATATCCTTATAGGTATATGAAAACAACTTAGCTCTACAGTGTCAACTTGAATGAGAGTTTATCTCAAAAATTAACAGGTGTTAAAAATCAAATAAATAATCAGCTCACAGGTCCAGTTGCTTCATTAGAGTCATACAGTATAATAATTCCATACACAATATTGAAAATTCTTCATAGCAATGTGACCTTGGGAAGCTATATAACTTATGTAATAGTGTTTACAAAATAGCTGTACAATGGACTTGTACATATATTCAACTGAATGATTCAGTAAAATGGCTTATGGCCTTGTGTATACTAAATATTCAATAAATGTTACCATCATAATCATGATCACATAATCATCATCATATTACCACTAGTGTTTAGTATAGTAGAATGATATAATTATTCCTATAATAGGAGGTATAGCAATAATTAGTTAAATCTACTCCAATGAACTAAAAATATCAGGATTAATGATTATTAGTAACACTATCTTTTTAAAAAGTAAATTAAACTTTAATGAACATCTACTTTAAGTCCACTAAAATATTTTCAATAGATTGATGAATTATATAAATACACATTTCATTTATTTTATCCAAAATATAAACCCACAATAAGTTAAAAAATACTTGTAAAAAATAATGCTCTATATTTCTTA
The DNA here is from genome assembly GCF_052094955.1 of Ictidomys tridecemlineatus. Lineage (NCBI taxonomy): Eukaryota > Metazoa > Chordata > Mammalia > Rodentia > Sciuridae > Ictidomys > Ictidomys tridecemlineatus. Next base: position 176,286,635 of record NC_135483.1, on the reverse strand, counting down.
ACCAGAACCACAACGTGCATTGCATCAACTCCCTTTTTTAAAACACATTTAGAAACCTATTTGTGCTCATCCCAGGAAGGAAAGCATAGGAATTGATTGAAGTATTAGACCTTAAAGTTTTTCTGACCATTAAATTGGTTTTCAGGGACTTGCTTTCTGTCTGCACAAATGAAGTCTACTCCGTAAAACAATTTAAATTCATTTCATGGTGATGCTTCTCCTATTATGACCTTCCTGCTACCCAACTACTTAATAAAAGGAAAATAAAAGTTGTGCTAAAGGATAATTGTAAATATTCACATAAGCAACTAATATTTTAACTATATAGGATTTCTCCACCACATTAGTAGATGGGAAAACATCTTTGTGTTAAAAAAAAAAAAAAACTTTCATCAACACAGAAACAAACATTGAGATTCTATTTCAAATACAATGAAGTCATTCAGTGAAACATTCTACTTGAATTTATATTTCATAAAGTATATAATTCAGTTATGCTTTGTTTTAAGGAGTTGATATGATGACTATCTAACCTCCCTATTCCAGGAAACCAGCATGTCAAAGTCTAAAATTCAAGGATATAATATTAAGGTCTACATATTGTTATCTTACTATAAAATTCCATTATTCAACATAATATGAATGTGATTCAGAAGCATACTCTTAAAATTTTTTAAATGAATATTCCTGGAGAAATCATTGTATTAACTGAATAGTTTAATTCTTTTGGAATGATCAATTAAAAATAAATTTATTCTGTTATCATTTGGCTCAATAAATCAAAAATTTTCTTATTGCACCAACATATTTCATCTTTGCTATCTTTTTTCCTTATGTTCAATCTTGAAACAAAGTAATTTCTTAAAACAATAGTTATACAAATACCACAATATTTCATTATCTTCAATGGGCCTTAAATGAATTAATTTAACCCATTAAAATTAATATTTGGAATAACTGTTGAACAGCCAAATAGAATTCAGCCAAATTATAGGAAACTTCTTATTATAATCTTAATAAAAAAGAAAGGGGTATACCCATGTCCAGAAAAAAATACCTTAATTTAACAAGCAATTACCTAAACACTAAAGCATGAAATTTTATGGGCTACATTATTATCTTTATTTTCACAGTGTTTGTTTCTGAAAGTCATTAAATTAAATGGATCTTTATAAAAGCTGTGCATTCTTTGACCTTGTATAGAAGTCAATATTGTAAGTGAAAGCAGGGTCTTTTAGTAAAGAACCTATTTTTTTCTCAATGTTAATTGCTATTTAATTTCAATTTTTTTCTTGCCTATATTTTCTGGTAAAAGGTAATCACAATATTTCATTATTTTTAAAGTCTTACTTTTCCATTTTTTAGTTAATAATCTCACTATTATTTCTTGCCAAATCTTCAGGGCTCTCAATAGACCCTTCTGATCCACATTACGTGTTCTTAATGTAAGAGCCCAAAAAAGAAAGATAGTACATTAAATGAGTCAAGACTTAACTTAATGGAATGTTGCTTAAATTTCTGTCATGAAAAGAAAATGTTGCCTACTTCATAAAAATGTTATGAAGTCAGCAAAAAACATCAATTAACTATTCTAAATTTATTAAAAGCTTAACTACAGAGCTAAATATTATCAACACATAGTCACTTAAGTGCCTACTATCTGCTAGGCATAGTGATAGACCCTGGGGATATAATGAACACAAGACCCAGTCTTTGTTATATAGAGTTCACAATCCAACAGGAAAAAATAGATAATAATTAAATGTTAAAGTCATAAATTTATTCTTTTATTAATACATAACATTAAAGGTAACTTTAATAAATGGATGGATATGCCATGTAAAGGGATCACTAAACCTTGGGAATCTATTGATCCTCCTCCTCTCAATATATGTGTACACATACATATGCAGACACACACTCTCCCCAAATTAAGTTCTCAATTCTAACCTCACCAGGTCTTTCTATGGAAACTTGTAAAGCAATTCTAAAGTTTCTCTTTTTTATTTATTTATTTTTTAACTACATGACAGCAGTGGAAAGCATTACAATTCTTATTACACATATAGGGCACAATTTTTGCAATTCTGAAGTTTCTATGAAAATACAAAGAACCTAGACGAGCCAAACTATATTTTAAAAAGAACAAAGGTAGAAGACTAACAATACCTGACTTTAAGACTCAATAAAAACTAAAATATTTAAGAGTATGGTGTTGGTAATAAGGATAAGCAAATATATAAATGAAAAATATAGTCTAGAAACAGACTCAGCCATTATAAGGTCAACTGATTTTCAACAAAAGTGCCAGAAGAAATTCTTTACCTCACACTATATACAAAAATTAGCGACTGAAATAAAATTCTAAATCTTTAAAGATTTTAGAAGAAAGTATACAAGAATACTTCTGTAACCTAAGGGTAAGCAGCTTTATATTAGACCGGATATTAACAGCAATGTAATAAAATAGATACAATTAAATTTCATCTAAATTTAAATAGATACAATTAAATTTCATCTAAATTTAAAACATCTGTCCATCAAAAGGAGGCATTTAGAAAATGAAGAAGCAAGCCATGGCCTGAGAGATAATATTCACAATTTTCTTACAAAGGACATGTATATTGAAAATACAAAGAATTCTTATAATTAAATGGCGAGAAAAACAAACTTATAAAAAATACGCAAAAGTCTTAAACACATCAAAAGCAAAGCACACATATGGTCAATAATCACAAAAAAATTGTTCAATAGCACTTGTTATAAAGAAAATTCACAAGATGATAATACACAATCATTAAAATAGCTAAAAATTAAAATACTAACAAAATTCCATGTTGGTGACTGTATAGAGTAACTGAAATTCTCATATATTGCTACTAAGAAAGATAGTCTAACTTGTTGGAAAAGGGACTAGCAATTTCTTACAAAGGTCGACATCCACAATTGATCCAGAAATTCTATTCTAAGTTTTAATTCAAAAGAAATGAAAACACATCTCCATGAAAGATTTGTACATAAATGTTCATATAAGGTTTATTTATAGTAAAAGAAACAGCCCTATGGAAATTGTGACATATATTATACAGGAGAATACTACTCATTAATAAAAAGAAACAAACCACTGATGCATGAAAAAGTTATAGGTTAATTGCACAAACTTTATGCTGAATACAAGATGCCAAACACACAAAAGAACATTCTATGATTCCATTGCTGAAGTTCTCAAACATGCAAATCCAATCCGACGTAGAAAACATTAGTGATTTATAGGCCAGAAATGATGGTGAAGGTACACAAAAGTAATTTCTAGACTATTTAAATGTGTGGGAATTGAGTTTGTCAAAATTATAAAACTAATATTTCCACATTTTAAAGTAAATAAATGACAAAAAATATTTTTAAAAAGGCATTATTATATATTGCTTACTTTCTTTAAGTTGTGTAATAAGATCACAACATGAGATCCACCCTTTTAATAATTTTTAAGTGAAAAATACTTCATTTTGCTTGACTGAAACTTTATGACCATTAATTAGAAACACATTCTCTATTACCCTTAGCCCCTAGCAACCACCATTCTGTTTTATGATTCTATGAATTTGACTATTTTAGGAACCGCATATAAGTAGAATCATGCAGGATTTTTCTGTGATTATCTCATATAAATTAGTATAATATTTTCAAAGTTCATTTATACTGTCACATATTACAGAATTTTCTTCTTTTTAAAGGCTAAATAATATTCCACTGCATGATTATACTATGTGTATTTACCCATTTATCTGTCAATGCACATTTAGGTCATTTTCACATATATGCTGTTGTTAAGAGTGATACTGGGGGTGAAAATCTCTTTATGGATACTGATTTTCATTCTCTTGAATGAATGCCTATAAGTGGTATTGCTGGATAATATGTAGGTAGTTCTGTTTTTACATTTTTGAGGATTTTCCATACCATTTTCCATTGGTAACTACACAATTGGCATTCCCATCAACAGTGTGTAAGATTCCAACTCTTCTGTATCCTTACCAATACTTTTATTTGGGGAATTTGTTTTATGACAATAACCACCCTAAGAAATATGAGGTAATTTCTCATTTGGTTTCAATTCCCATTTCTCTGATGATTAGTGACACTGAACATTTTTTCCATATGCCCTGTTGGTCATTGAAGAGACTGAGGGAGAAGGCCATGTGTAAACTTGGGGAGATGGAACTCTGGAAGGGGTAAAGAGAAGTATAAAGAACATATGGTATTCCACATCATGTACAACCACAAGAATAGGAAGTTGTACTCCATGTATGCATTATATGTCAAAATATATTCTTCTGTCATGTGTAACTAAAAAGAACAAGTAAAAAAAATTAAAAGAACATATGCTGGGGACAGCTTGGTTTGCTAAGAGACAGATTAGCATAGAGACCACAATGGCTGCAACAAGCAGGTTTTTTTTACATAAAATCTTTGGAGAAATGTCTATTCAAGTTCTTAATTTATTTTTCAATTGGATTATTAGGCTTTTTGAGTTCTCATATATTTTGTAAATGAACTCCTTATAAGCTATATGATTTGCAAATATTTCCTCCCATTCTAAAGGTTGCCTTTTCATTTTGTCATTTCTTTGCTGCATAGAAGGTTTTCAGTTTGATGTTGTCCCATTTGTTTATTTTGAGTTTTTTTGGTTTTTGTTTATTTTTTTTTGCCTGTGCTTTTGGTATCATACCCAAAATCATTGCCAATTACCAGTGTCATAAAGCTTTCCTATTTTCTTCTAGAAGTTTTATGGTTCAGATCTTATAATTAAGCTTTTAATCCATTTAAGTTGATTGTTTTGTGTAGAGTGTAAGACAAGGGTTTGAATACATTCTTTTGCATGTAGACATCCACTTTTTCCAATACCACTTGTTGAACAGACTGTCCTTTAACCATTGTGTATTCTTGGTACCCTTGCAGAAAATCAGTTCACCATATAAGTATGGATTTATTTCTAGGATCTCTATTCTATTTCATTGGTGTATATTTTTGAGAATTTAAAATTTAATATATGTAAATAAATTTTGACTTTACTTCTATAAAAAAGGCCACATTTGGTTATTTATTCAGTGTTATGCTGCCAAGGCTAATTACAAGGATAAGCAGATAATGATGATGGTAATGCTATTTTATCCACTCAATATATATTGTATACCAAGCATTATGTTTGTTACAGTATAATGGATAAAACAAGCACCATCTTTGAGCTCAAGTTTACAAGACTCTAGAAAAAATAAACAAGTAAATAAAATGTCTATCTATGTAATCATAAACTATATTGTTATGAAAGGAAAAAGTGCCCTAACACAGAATGCTGATTTAACTGTTACTGAGTACTCATTATGTGACAGACACTGTACTACACAAAAGGTAGAAAATACTACCCACTTACACATGAGGAAACTGAATAATAATTAAATTCTTCTCTTTAATAAATGGCAAAACATCAAGTAGTTGTGTTATTCTAGACACAATACCTGATTAGTCATCAGTTCTGGACCAAAGTTTACATGGGGGGATAATGCAGAGATTAATGTCAGCAAGTGTCCTTGAAAGAACCTAATTGTCCCATATGAAGCTTGCCTGATTTAATTATTACTATGCAGTTAACCAGTTAAGTCAATCCATAAGGTTATGCCAAATATACTGTTCTCCCTGTTTCCATAATGTCCTTCTACCTAGTCTATTTTCCATGCAGAAGCCTGCTCACATTATGATTCTACTCAAAATCGTTCCTTAGCTTCATATTCCACTCAAAGAAAGAAAAAAAAAAAGCAAAGTTCTATCAAAGGGACCTATTACTAACCCACTTGGTGAAACCAAGTTGTCCCCACCACATATTCTTTTAAAAAAATATATTTATTTTTTTAATTGTAGTTGGACAGAATACCTTTATTTTATTTATTTATCTTTATGTGGTGTTGAGGATCAAACCAGAGCCTCGAGTGCTAGGCATGTGCTCCACCACTGAGCCACAACCCCAACCCCAAACTACATATTCTTTACAGTTCCCTTTATTTACCATGACCAGAACTCCATCTCCCCAATTTACACATGGCCTTCTCCCATAGTCTCTTCAGATATCTAAGAGGACTTCCTCCACCACTCTACATGGAAAAGCATCCCCACTGACCTCTGTCTCTTTTGCCTATGTTACTTTTCTTCCTAGCAATTGCCATTGGTAATTGTTAAGTTTGTTGATATCTACATGTGGTTGGTCAGTGGTTATCTTATTGGACTAACAGAGTTTAAACAATGTGGAGGCAAGAAAAGTAAAAGGAGCCTATTGAAAGGTAGAAAGAGGGGCAGAACAGCATGTTGCCACAGAAGATGAGAGAAGATAGGGATAAAAAATAGAACACAGAAAAGGAAAAGAGACTTCTATATTCATCAGCAAAGAGTACTTCAGTGTTCAAGAAAGCCATGTGAGAAAAGGTGATATGAAAGCCATACTATAGGAAGTTAAAAAACAAGTACATGGGCTCTTTCAGAAGTTATCAAACTCAGTTTATGCACATTGTCTATCTTGTAAGAAAAAGACATAAAATATAAATGAAATTAGGCAACAAGATCAAGCAAACAGGTTTCTAATTAAAATTCAAAGTAGTTACTTATGGACCTCAGACTAATCTGAATCTTTTAGTATGTCAATTTTCAAATAAAGTTTATGAAGTATTGCCTTAATTGTGAAAGATATTAGAAATCTAATTATATTTTCTAGTTTTCATCCAATGACTAATTCTCTGCATATGTGAGGCTGATCACTTTACTCCTAGATTTCTGCATTTAAGAAAACAATTAGTCCATGTTTCATTAGAAACTGAAGTTATACTCTCCTTTTGCAAGAAAGGGTATCACATATCACTTATAACTTACCAGTATCCAAAATGTAATATCCTTTTGCCTTTGCTATAACAATAAATCTTTTCTAGTAATAATTTTCTCCTTAAATAAACTGTAAAAAACATTTCTCAACAATTATTTCCCAAATTTAGTATTTTAGGTAAAAATTTTTATTTGTAGCAAGTATAAGGGGAAACACTATTGCTCAGAAATTGAGAATACTTATACCATGGGCAATCCCTCAAATCAATTACAGAAATTCAAATGATATTTTAGCATGAAATATTTCCTCTTTTATTTCTTCTTCCATGCTCCATTATTGCTGAACTTCAAAAATATTAATGATGTGACAATTTTTTTAAAACCTAGGATGACAACCTTTAGAGATATTGATAGTAATAAGTGACATTTCAAAGCACTTTGCAATTTCACACAGCTCTTTAACATAGATTGTCTCATTTAATTATCGCATCATTCTCCAGAACTTAATAATGTTACCCATAATTATTCCCAGTTTAACAATAAGAAAACTGAGTTAATAAGTGGCAGAATATTAGAAGCTAGGTAGTTATGTTCATTACTCTTTCTATGGTTACTCTCTCTCTCAGATGCATACTAAATTTATAGCTATGAATTTCTATTCAGTTTTCTTAATAGTTCATTAAATGCTACCAGTACAATCTAGGATAATATATGACATATCTGTAAACTAACTCTTTTGCATTTTAAATATTAAATATTTCTAAAATATTGTACTTATAAAATTATCTTAAGAAACAGCCCAATCCTAAAATGGCAAACATTGATCAAATTCCATCAAGAGAATCATATTTATCACTAACTGCTATTGGAAAAATATGCTCATATGTCAAATTGAAAATCCTGGGTGTTGAAACATTACAATTTGGAGCAGCTTGGAGCATGGTAAGACATAGTTTGGGAAACTTTTTACAAAATTTCATTCTACATTTTCTGAGAATGTATCAGGTTACTTCACTAAAAGTATTGAAATGTACTTTATCATACTTAATATTCACTCAACAAAGTAACAATTAAATATCTTTAAGACTCAAGCCGCTTTCCTTCAAATCTACCATGTCAGGTAGATTAAAGCAAATATATATTTTCATTTTCTAATTTGTTAAGATTTTAAATATACTGAATGAGATAAAAATTAAGGAATAAAAATGAACCACTGAAATAAAAATTATGATTTTATATTTTAGCAAACAAGCAAAATGTCAATCGAATGGCAACTGTTCTAATTATGGCTTCTTTTAACATTAAAGTAATAATTTGCATGAGTGATAGTTTACATAATTTTGATTGTTATTTTCAAATGCAGTATTCAATAAACATCCAGCAATCAATGATTATTTAATACTACAGTGGTAAAACGCACTACATAAAGAGTCTGTATCTCTCCAAAAGAAAACTAGCAAACTCAAGCCATAATTCAAAGGAAATGAGGAATTAAAACAGTATGTGAGGTATCACTGTTGAAAATGTTCTGTCAAATTTCTAGTATACTCATGAAGTACCTATTCAAAATCGTTGTAATGTCCAAGCAAAGAGTAGACGACTTCTGAAATATGGAACCAACAATAGAGGGAATAATAGTTCTAGAAACATATTTTGGTGAATCATTCATACAAAACTATATAAAATATAAAATTATATATAGCACATCCACAGATAATATAAAATATATATACTGGGCAAAAACAAATCTGGCAAAAACATTTCTATACATTCCTAATGATTGAATACATAATCATAGAAATTATTTTTCATTTACTAATACTTTTTAAAAGTAGAAGCTTACTTTAAATGCTTACTTTATTTTGCAATTCAGTCATGTTTCTTTTCATTAAATATTTTTCATATATCTTAAAAATATATAATTATAATAATATGTCATGATAAGGTAGTTTTAGCGTAAATGTGATTCTTGAACAGAGAAAGCCTCATCTTAAATGTTTAATCAAAATGAATGAATGAATAATGAGCTTTCTTCCATATGTAAGCAATGATTTTTTTCATATAACATTGGCTCACATGAGTAAATTCTCCCCTGTCAACATATTCACATATTTCTTTGCCAGAATAGTACTATCTATCTATTATTGTTCCCCAAAACTACTTGTCTTCCATTAATTTTAGGAGGAAAAAAATGTGGAAAAATTTGGTTTCTGATAAGTTTCTCCTCTGTACATAAATTTATGTCAAGAAATTACAAAAAAAAAGGATTTCCTTTCAGAATTTTTTTAGTTTTTAGAATAAAATCTGTATTCATAAAAATGTTTATCATTTTTATTTAATGAAAAGTTACAAAACATAAGGCATTATTACAACTTTATCTAAAAGTTACCCACACATACATACATATATTCATACATACATAAATGTATTTACATATATATGTACATTCACTGAAAAAAGTTCAAAGAGCTGTTTAAGAAAATGGAAACAGTGGCCGTGTCTTGGGAGATTTAGGCAGTAGATGAAGAGTTCAAAGCCAGCATCAGCAAAAGCAAGGTGGCTAAGCAACTCAGTGAGAACCTCCCCCAAAAGAAAATACGAAATAGGGCTGGGGATGTGGCTCAGTGGTCAAGTGCCCTGAGTTCAATATCCAGTACCCCCAAAAAATAAATAAATAAAATGGAAACAATAGTTGGCCAGGTGAGTAAGATTATAGATAGTTCATTTTTCTCTCTCTCATTTTTCTTCACGCAACAATCTTGATCATACAGAATGGTGAGTTTCATTAGAGCATATATATACACATAAATACAATTTAATCAATTTCACTCATGTCAATATAATATTTCTAAAGCAGTTTTAGGTTCACATAAAAATTAATCAGAAAATCCTAAGATGTCTCATATGCCTTCTATCCCTACACATGCATAGCCTACCCCATTTTCAACATTACCCAACAAAATGGTATATTTGTTACATTTGATAATCTACCATCCCTAAGTCCATGGCTTACATTATTCCTTTGGGGGATTTTTCAAATATCTAAATTCTTCTACTAAGAACAAACTAGCTCCTTTCTTCCACTCTGTTTTTTAGAATTTCATTATTATTTTAGAAATTAACTTATCTTCGTGGAAGAAAATTTTACAAGCTATAAAAAGATTGTCAAGTACAAAGGGAAGTGACTTATAGCAAATTTAAACATCTCCTACACAACACTCTGCATTCTACTCTGTCAGTGAATTTCAATTGTGAGAATTCTGGTCATCTGGTTTAATTAATTTGCTAGTAAAGCTTTTCACATTTTTTAGAACCACAATTTAAATATAATTCAGCTCTCCAGAATAAAAGTTCTCATATATTACACATCAACTCTATTCAACTCATTTTTATTTAGTCTAAAATGAAAAGGAAAAAAATAGTCATTTTAAAATAACATACTCAGCTGCCTGTTTGATGTGCTTTAAGTCTTTCTTCAAATTTTTGTTCTCATTATCTAAAAGCATAATCTGAGTGTAGACATCTGGAACACTCCCAACAGTTCTAAGTTCAGTTATCCCCTTCTGTATTAACTCATACCTAGAAAAAATCAAACAAATGATTTTGTCATTTCTCTCCACTAAATTACCTGAACTCACATACAATTAAAAAAATTCTCAGTGAATTTTATGGTAATTAGTTGCCATATTACATTTATAAATTAAAATGTTAACATTCATAATATATTATTAAAATAAAGTATTAATGAATTGCTAGGTACTAATACCATGATGGTATATAATAAGGAAAGAGATTTTACTCTGAATCAGATTGAAGCCATGGGAAGGATTTGAAACAAGTAACACTGATCAGATTCATTTTATAGATAGATGAGTAAGTTGGATGAAACAGACTGGAGAAGAGAATGCATTGAATCAGAGACTAATTAGTAGGTTGCAGCAATAGTCCAGGAGAGACAGAATAGTGAGCTGAACAAAGTGGATAGCAGCTGAGGTTATAAGAAGTGCTGTCTAGGTAGAGCTAGCAGGATTCTCTGATGAATGTTGTATCAAATTAGATGTAATGTTTTGAATGACCAACAGTAAAAAAAAAAAAAAAAAAAAAAAAAAAAAACAAGAAAAGGAGAGAAGTCAAGGATGACTTCAAGGTTTCGGTCTATGCAACACACAGCCATTTACTAAGTGGGGACAAATGAGGTAAGGATGGGTGATTGGAGGAATCAAGGAACTGTTTCCATTTGTGGTAAAGGTAACATGTCTAGCCAATCAAGGAAGATAAAAGTTAGATATACATGTCAAGAGTTCAGGGAAAATGTCAAAATAGGCAATTTAAATATGAGAATCATCAGTATATAAATGCTACTTAAACTCATGAGACTAGAAAAGACTAGATAGACAGTGAATGTAACAAGAAAAATGATGAAGTCCCAGGACTGACCCATAAAACACTCCATCATTTCAAAGTTGAAAACTACCACAAGAATTCAAAAGAAAGAGAGGTCAGTGAAGTAATAAGAGATTATGAGAAAGCTGCGGGCAAGGGTCAGGTGGAGAAATGTTTGAATAAGGAAGAAACAAACACTGGTGACAATGCTGTTAGGAGTTTGAGAGAGTACTGAGAATCAAATACCTGGAATTGGCAATGTGAAAGTCACTGAAAAAAACGTTTACTCAGCTAAGCATTGGGATAAAAGGGGTTGGGAAATAAGAAAGTGGCAACAAATTTTTTCAAGGAAACAAGCCATTAAAGTATTGACTAGGAAGTTAAGATGAACTTCAAAGAGGATGTAATAAAGTTCAGGTGCTTCATTTTTCTTTTTTTTAGAATGTATGAGATATTATTACACATCAACAAGCTTATGGGAATGACCCAGAAGAGAGGCACAAAAATAATAAGAAACAGAGAGACAAATACAGGAGGGATAATGTCCTTGAGTAGATGAGAGGAGCTAGAATACAGTTAATAAGAACAGGGCAGGACACAGACAACAACCTTCATCACTGTGATAGGTAAGAAGAAAGAAGGCCTGAAGACACAGCAGCAGGTGGTTAAAGGGGGAGGTGCTACTCTTTCTCCTTTTTCCTCAATACACTAAAAAGAAACATCAGAGAATTATTGATAGATTGTAAAGAATTATAATCACTATATGCAACAATCAATAAAGCTAAATAAAAAACAAACAACATAGAAAAACATTTACATAATAAAGGTATTAACAAAGCAAAGGTTATTATAGGTAAGCTAAGTAACAAAAATATTTTAAATTAGTATTTTCATATTACAAATCATAAATTCACATTAAATTTTAATAAGTAGTTCTCTATTTTTATGATATTTATCCCATCTGATAATAAAATACCTGCAAAAAGACTCCTATACAATACACTGAAGGTTAAAATAGTTATATCAATATATTGTACTATTTACCACAATTTATTAAAAAAATAGGTAACCATTTAATCATAAACTCAATATTTTATCTGTTTTTGAAATGTGATTTATACTTATCTCAAAAGAGAAGACATAGAGGTTGACTGAAGTACTAGACCACAAAGTTTTTCTAACCATAAAATTGGTTTTTAGCATCTTGCTTTTATGTAGTGCAGAAATAAAAAAATCCACTAATGAAATTATATCTGTGAGGACAAAAAGCTATTTAACAGTTGCCTTCTAAATTAAATAATCATGTAAATAAAATAAATGTGATAAGAGAAGCAAAAATCAAACATATGACATTTATCATAGGGCATTCAGAAGTCATTCATCATACAAAATTTCTTCCATGCATGAAAGAAGAAGAATTAAGACTTCAAAGTCTCTATAAGTAGTTGGAAAATTTAGTCTCAAACTCCAGAAATACAATTCTGAAAAAATCCTACATTCTCCTAAGATTTTTAGCTTTGTTTTGGTTTTGCATGTATGTACAGTTTTATTTTATTTTTTACAATTCAATTTTTTTATTTATTTCTTACATACATGACAATAGTGCAGTGTATTACATTCATATTTATCCATTCACAGCACAATTTTTTGTAACCCTGTATATAAAGTATTTTCACAACAAATTATGCCATTATACATGAGCTCTCTTATTTTTTTGGCATACAATTCTTAATACACCTTTATACCACTATTTATCATATTAGTTTGTATATAAAGTATGTTGACACCTAATTCACATCTTCATATATGTATTTTGTATAATGATGACCATCTGCAGTTTTATTTTTAAGAAATAACTTTGGCGTACTACATATGCAGCCACATCGATGTTTATAGCAGCTCAATTCACAATAGCTAAACTGTGGAATCAACCTAGACACCCTTCAGTAGATGAATGGATAAAGAAACTGTGGTATATATATATATATATATATATATACAATGGAATATTACTCAGCATTAGAAGAGAATAAAATTATGACATTTGCAAGAAAATAGATGGAGCTGAAGAATATTATGCTAAGCAAAATAAGCCAATCCCAAAAAAACAAAGGCCAAAAGTTTTCTCTGAAATGTGGATGCTGATCCATTATGGGAGGTCGGCGGGGCACAGGGGGGAACACAGGAAGAATAGAGGAACTTTGCATTGAGCAGAGGGAAGTAAGGAGAGGGAATGAGGCATGGGGATAGGAAAGATGATGGGATGAGATGGACATGCAGGAGTGGTATTACTCTATATCGTGTACAACCAGAGAAATGAAAGGTGCTGCTCCATTTGTGTACAATGAATTGAAATGCATTCTGCTGTCATGTATAACTAATTAGAAAAAATAAAAAGAAAAAAAGAAATACCCTGGCCCTTTTATTTCTTCCTTATTCTCTCATCATTAGAAGACTGAAAAAAATGTTCATGTAGAAAAAGATTGTTATAACTATTAGAAAACAAAATTTATTCCCAACAAAACTGCCAATAAAACTATATTAATCTGCTTTGTATTTACCATAAGTCTATAAACTACTTGAAATTATATGTAAATGGAGAATAGGTATGCATTTTCATGAGAAATTAGAGTTTTTGTAATATTTGTGTACATACCAAAGAGTTTTAGATCACCACCACAAAAGACAGACAGCATGATAAAATACCAGCAAAGATATAAACAGTGTCAGACTAGGCGGGATATATAACCTATGATACAACATAGGTTATAAAAAATAGGGAAAAGGTCATTTAAACAGAAGCATCAAATGAGAATTTTTTCTCTTGTTTTCAGAGTTAGGAAAGTATTTTACCAACAAAGGCAAAAATCCCTTGTACAATTCTACAATATAGCATTGTGGTTAGAAGAATAGTCTCTAAGATGCATCTAGCTTGAGTTGACTTTGCCACTTGCTGACATTTACTAAGGCAGATGTCCTAGTGATGAATGAGTTTACCATTTCCTCATCCATAAAATTGATAATATGTTAGTAGCTATCTGTTACATATAATTGTTGGGAGAAATGTGAAATAATGCATAAGAACACACTATATCAATAAAATGATACAAAGTAAATTTTTGAGTGATAAGCCTAAGGCTTTATCTTTTAGTATTTTAAACCCTTCACATTTAATGAATGCTCTAGTATTTTTACTCTAGATTTTAAACTTAATATTCACCTACAAGTCTACCTTCTTGATATCATAGTACATAAATATATGAAAATATATTTACAGGGCTCAAATTTAGCATATTACAATACAATTACAAGTTAACACTACAGAAGAGTCAGAACATTCCTGTGTTTAGTTCTTAAGTGACACATAACCAAAAGCCAACTCATCAACTGAAGAAACATTGATAGATTTAAATGATGACGGAACAAGTAGTTGTGTAGTATTTACTGAGTCAGTAATCTATACAAAACACCACATATACTTCCTATAATACTGGGAATGTAAGGGCTTTTTCAACAGAAGTTTTAATTCTAGGCTCTGCCTTTGTTACCTCACTATCCCTAGAAAATTGTAACTATACTGCCCACAATTGGATAATTATATATTATGCCAATTTTTATTGGCTGAAAGCTGCAACATATATCTTTATAAACTAAAAAAAAAGTATTCTTAATTTACAGTCTCTTCTATAATAAGTAAATTAAATTAGTAATTAAATGTTATAAATAATCATCCTATTACCTTTGATAGAATTTTTACTAACACCCTTCCTTCACTGAAATGGTAGGAAAAGAGGCCAAATTAGAAAGAACCAAGGATGAAAATATTAATAAAAAAAATAAAGAAAGACTAAATTAAAAACTCTGTTTTCAAAGCATTAGCTGGAAAGAGAGAAAGAGTCAGAGAAAGTGTGCTAATAAAAGGGAAAGGCAAAGAAGAGCCAAGAATGTACATTAAGAGTGAATGAATACTGAACACATTAACAGCCAGGAGAATAGTCCAGTTAGGAAGTGGCTGACATATACTGCTCTTTGATTTTGCCCTCCTCCAAGGTAAATTACCATTCTCCATAGAGTATTCCTAAAATAGACATAAAAATAGCATTGACTAACCCCAGAATGAAAATGTTTTGGTGGTTCATAGAGCAAATTCCTAATACATTCACATATATATTATAAAAGGCAGGTATTGAAAACTCTTTTTGAAAAGGGCCAGAAATTTAATATTTTAGAAATTGCAAACACTGCTTTGCAGGCTACATAGTCCCTGTTGTGACTAGTTACCTTTTCTTTTGTTGCATGAAAACAGTCACAGACAAATACCTAAAAGATAGATCATGGCTATATTCCAATAAAATTTTATTTACGAAATCAGGAGGGCAGGCCAGATTTGGCCAAAGGGGCTTAGTTTTCTGACTCAGGACTTAAAAGATTTACTACTTGAGAATTGAAAGACATAAGTTAAAGTTTACTGCCCAGATTTTTGTTTTCTTTTGCTTTTCACAAATTAACAACAGGAAAACATTGCTTGGTTTCCTTTTGCAAGATCAAGTGAATTCAAAGCAAAGATATATACTAGTGGTTTTTACAGTAAGAAAAATGATGAAAATAATACATAAATATCCCATAGTACAGGAAAAGGTTTCTGATAAAAATGAAAATGTTTCATGTGAAATAATTCTCCAATACATTGCAGATATAAAAGCTAGGGATTTAAACTAGCAGCTAGAGATAAGGTTAAAATTATCTTAACTATAATATTAATAAACCTATATTATAAAAAGACACAGTACATAATTGTTACCTTCTAACTGCAACATCACACTGCATCCCAGTAATCACATAGTTTCCTAAAATGTCATCTCATCAATTCAGAGTGATCAATTTTAAAGGATGATAACAATTATCTAATTACTAAAAGTCTATTTGGATGGATATTTCTCTAAGGCAATCATTTCACACTTCACACTGGCCTAACAAGTACCATGCTTCCTAACACACATTCTTTTTTTTTTTTCTCCCTTTCCCTCCCATCTCATGTCTCTGTTTAAAGTTAATCTTTTTTTTTCCTGCTCTAACACACATTCTTAGAAGACAAAAAAGTAATTGAATCATATTAATTTCTCATTTAATCACTTGCAAATTAATCACTGACATACATTTATAAAAATGTATTTTCTAATATATCATTATTTCTTCAGAACATTTTTTAAATCATTCACACAACTTGCAGTTTTAAAATAAGCAGTATTATTTTTCTACCACCAATCTCAATTTTTTTCTTAGATTGTATTAATAAAAATTGGTTCTCATTAAATTTATTCACATTCAATATGATTAAACAATGAAACCAATTATTCTTATATGCATGTTCTCAGTATATGAGATGGGAAAAACCATAAAATTAGAATTGTATCACAACCAGATTAGTAAAAATTGGAAATTACCTCAACATTTAAAAATCAGGATTTAACCCAAAATAATATAGATTAATCTGTATATATCTTATATATACATATTTTATTTCTCTCTTTCTACAACATACAATGATTATTAAAAATCAAAAATATTTCAAATCCAGTCATTTAATAGTATTATTTTAAAGAATGCCAGGAATTCAAAAATATGCCTGGTGACCTTATTGTTATAGCAAAGGAATAAAACCGCATGCCTGCTGATTTTCATAATCAGTAAGTTACTTAAATTTTCAATTATAACAGAAAAATCTTATTTTTAGATAATATTTGAAAATACAATGCCCCTTACTTCTAAAGGAAAGACTATACATTCAAAAAGAATCAGGTACATAAGATGGGAAAGGCAGGTGTTTAACAATTCATAAAGCAAGCAATGTAGTACTGTTAACAGAATGTCAGTGTAGGAGACAACACCATTAGAAATTATACAAAAACAGTAGGAAAATATTTCATAAAAATATTTTTGTTATTTAACTCCAGAAGATATTCAACTTTCTTAATATTTTTTAAAGATAATTAAATTTGAATATTTTAGAAAGATGTTTAATAAAATTTCTTGGCAACTATACATGATATGTATCTGTGCACTTACATGTTTATATGAGTGTGTGTTGTAGTTTCAAAGGTGAAGATAGGAAAGGTTTCTATCTGTGTAAATTGCATCACTCCACAGTCTTTTAAGGCAGTTGAACATGCACACAGTAAATGCTATTACCATTTCTAGAGAACTATTTACCCACAAAATTGTTTACCATTCAGATTGAAAGCAATCAAGAGTTCTGGTCATTCCCATTTTGATCAGAAAATTGCAGAGAAAGTCTTCTATTACTTCAGGAACTGCATGCCTTGAAGGAAGAATTGTTTTCTGCTCCTGAAATATAAATGTAAAATCATTAATTCTGTAAACAAAAATGCTCTGATTAGTGGTACAAATAGGTTTTCATTCATTCATTCATTAATTTTTTAACAATTTTTCTTAAATATTAAATGCCAGGGACTATTTTAATCCCTAGGCTTAAAGCACTGATGAAAACAAACAAGTGTCTGCCCTCATATGTGACAGTCATATGAATGAAGACAGAATATGAATGACTAAATAAAACATATACAACATGGCAGAGAGTACCAAGTACTGGGTAGGGGTAGAAAGCAGAGGCTTAAAGATAGGGAGAGGCAAGCTTAAGGCAAGAACATGCACGGAAATAGGGAGTTACCATGCATTTGGTAACTCCCTATTTGGTGGAGGAAGACTGCACTGAAATATGAGGTTTGAGTCATAATCTCAAAAAAAAAAAAACTCAAGTATTGAAATCCAGAATGATCAAAATTCCTAAGGTATAAGATCTTGAAGGACCAAAATCCCAAAAATATTATTCTAAAAAATTTTTAACTCTTTAAAAAGATATTACTTTTTTAAATGATTTAAGAAACAATATCATGACAAAACACATCAAATGCCACTTTACACAATAATATAGGCAACAATAACAAACATTTTTATTAGCATAAGCATTCAGGTATACTAAGTACAGTTGTACAGGTATAACTGATGTAAACAGACAAACTTATTCATAAAAAATAGGTTAAAAACAAAAGGCAGGCTGGGGTTGTGGCTCAGTGGCAGAGCACTTTCATGGCATGTATGAGGCACTGCTTTTGATTCTCAGCACCTCATATGGACAAATAAATAAAATAAAGGTTCATCAACAACTAAAACCATATTTTTAAAAAGCAAAAGATACATATACCACTATAGTTAGTAGTTATGTGCACACAGTTTTATAACTGTAATCATATGAAGTACCATCATGAACAATCTCAATCTTTGATGAAATCAATCAAAAACCAGGATGGGTCACACAAACACATATGTAGTCACCCAAAAGCTACAAATCTCAAGAAACATTTTTCACAAATGCACATGTATTTAAAAAAAGGACATCAATTCATTTACTGAGGAAGTTTCAAGGTTTTTACAAACTTGCAATGCTTATATACAAAGTCAATAATGTTTTAATTCACTTTTGCTAAGCCAAACTTGCAAAAAAAAACTGTGTAAAATGAATTAGTTATCTAAAAATCTTCACAAAATTTTGACGTCCAATACTATAAATCATATGAAGATGAAATACAAAAGACAGTGAATACTAAAAATATAATAATGATGTTAACTTAAAATAGTGGAATGGAAAAACAGAAAAAAAATCATCATGAAAATACACATTACAAAGATAGATTATGGGCAACTGCACATATGTAGTCCATAGGATCTAGAAGACTTTCATAATCATTAAGTCTATTTTGAAGTCTTGCACATGATGAAGACTGTTGTTTTAAAGTAATGCTCTCAGAGAATATGTTCACATTCTATGTGGCACTGCTCTTTTCTGAAGTTCTTCTATGATTTGATATATTTCTTCTATGTTTGATATCACTGAGATGAACACTCACTATGAAATTTTCCCACCTCCCATGCTGTCTTACGGTATGTGGATACTCAGAAATCTCTTCTTCATGCATTCATATAAAGACCACAAATTTGGCAGAAATGATACTGGTGACAGTACAGCAACATCATTGTAAATGTGTCTTCTTTTTTTATTCTTTTTTTAAAATTTTTTTACTTATATGTGACAGCATTACAATTCTTATTACACATATAGAGCACAATTTTTCATATCTCTGGTTGTACAAAAAGTATGTTCACACCAATCTGTCTTCATACATGTACTTTGAATAATAATGTCCATCACATTCCACCATCATTTCTAACCCCATGCCCCCCTCTCTTCCCCTCCAACCCTGCTGCCCTACCTAGAGTTCGTCCATATCTCCCATGCTCCCTCTCCCTACCCCACTATGAATCAGCCTCCTTATATCAGAGAAAATATTCGGCATTTGTTTTTTGGGATTGGCTAACTTTACTTAGCATTATCTTCTCTAACTCCATCCATTTACCTGTAAATGCCATGATTTTATTCTCTTTTACTGCAAATATTCCATTGTATATGTATGTCACATTTTTAATCCATTCATCTATTGAAGGACATCTTGGTTGGTTCCACAGTTTAGCTATTTTGAATTGTGCTGCTATAAACATTGATGTGGCTGTGTCCGTATAGTATGCTGTTTTTAAGTCCTTTGGATACAGACTGAGGAGAGGGATAGCTGGGTCAAATGGTGATTCCATTCCCAATTTTCCAAGAAATCTCCATACTGCTTTCCATATTGGCTGTATCAATTTGCAGTCCCATCAGCAGTATATCAGTGTATCTATTTCCCCACATCCTCACCAACACTTGTTGTTGTTTGTCTTCATAATAGCTGCCCTGTAAATATGTCTTCTTATCCTAGGACACACGTAAATATTTCCAAGCCAATCAGTAACTTTACTGGCTTCTCAGGCATTGTGACTTTCACTCAGTGAAAGTTCCTGAAATTTCATTGGCTAGAAGAAAAGCCAGTATAGACAAATTATGAATTTTTAAACTGAAGTTTTCATCCTTGCTATATTGTATAGCCAATAAACCTGCCTAACTTTTCTACCAAGCATATTAGGCTGAATGGATTTTCTTTTTTTACTTGAGAATACCTTGAACTTCACTTTTAGATCTTTGATTGTACCTGATTCCAAATATGTCATTATGATGTGGTGATTCAATTAAGCTCTATTTCTTTGTGAAAAGTCTACCATATATCTCCAAACAAGCATTTATAAAGTGCTTCACTTTGTTTAAGATCCAACACAGGCATGAACAGCATATAGCTGATTTTTAAAAAAATACAAACATGTCTGTTTTGCAAATGCCATCAGTATTATGATCAGCACTGGATACAGTGCTACATTAGCACAAATCTAGACAAAAAAAGAATGACTTGTATTTCAGATGTCTATCAGGTAGAGCAAAGACCCTGAGGCAAGAGTGTGATTGGATTCTTTCACTAAGGAGGTGAACTTTCCCTTCCAATAGCACATAATACACTTAAAAGGAGGAGCGGGTGGATAATAATGTAGGAACCTTTTGATTCTCTTAATTTTATTATTTTTAATATATAACAATTTTGGTATATTTATTTTTAGAAAAACTATGGAAGAAATGTGTGATTGAAGAAGCTATATTCTATAATGAAAGTAAGTACTTCTATCAGGAGTCAGCTAACTGTTCTCATGAATAAAGTTTAAGAGAACACAACTATGTCCATTTGTTTACACACTGTCTATGGCTCTTTCACAGTACATGAGACAGCTGACTCATTGCTAGAGACATCTGATGGCTCTTTTTTTCATTTACCATATTGACAGAACATCTTTTGATAGCTAGCCTAGAAAAATGGAGATATTTCAGTAAGTGACATATAAAATCAGATAAATCAAGTATATCACATAAGCCACTGTATAAATAAAACAAACCAAGTAATGGGTAGTTTCTATCTCTTCCTGAACATATCTGAAACACATACCCTGAAACACTCACATGGAACAGAAATACAACCACCTCATCTGCTGTGGTTCTTACTTATACATATAAATGTATATCAAGATTAGAGGTGTTAAGTAAGAACCATAGTTGAGTCTCCTTAAAAACCCTCATTTACTTATCCAAGATAATTATATATTGATTTATCTAGCAATATAAATATATTTGCTAGATAAATCAATATATAAAGGAGAAAAGTACTTCGATTATCTTGGATACATAAATGAGGGCTTTTAATGAGAATCAAGTATTGTTCTTATTTAACACCTCTAATCCTGATATACCTATACCTTAACCCACAATCCTTCTGTATTTACACAATATACACACACACTCCAAGCTATAATGTGATAATAAATGTCTCTTGTATTTTTACACAAAATATTTACTCAACATAGATTTAGTGAACATTCCCCATGTGCTAAACACTGTGAAAGTTGTGAGGAATTCAACAAGACACAGTCCTGTCTCAGGAATTGAAAGACTGCTTGAGTAAAAACTAAGCATTACAATATAGAACTCTTCTATTTATGATAAGATTAGATTACAAAGGCCTGTTCATAAATTTACACAGACATCATACACACAACCAATATGCATATTTACATAATTTAAGTAGCACTTTTATCTCAATTATACATTATTTACAACTCTCATTATGACTTTGTAACTAAATTATGATGTTAATAAAACTCCCCAGAATAAGCACACAAAAAAGCAATGAACACAAACTAGCAAAAATGTGCATCACTTTACAGATTGCTGAATTACTAAAAGTATTCTACTCTTATGGCCAGAGCCACTTTTATTTATCTGAAGATAAATAAAAGTGGCTCTGGCCAAGTACCTTCATTTCACAATGACAGTTCTAAAGTTGACCTTTTTTAAGTAGAGTTTTCTATGTTATGTCACTATTGATATAGTGATTTGCTAGATAAATCAATATATAAAGGAGAAAAGTATTTCAATTATCTTGGATAGGTAAATGAGGGCTTTTAAGGAGACTCAGGTTGACTTTATAGAAACATGGAAGTTCAACTGGCAAAGAAAGAGACATGGAAATTCAAGGCAAGAAAAAGAACTGCAACAAAGACAAGGTGTGACAGTTAAATTCATTTGTACTCAAGATCTTAACAGCAGAAGGACCAAAGATACATTGGAAAGACAGCAAGCATATCAAAAAGTCAAAGGCAGGTAGAAGGGTGGTGACAGTGAGGATTTAAGTTTTAAGAGATAAATTCAAATCTGCATTTGGAAACATCATTTAAGCAGGAGAGAAGGAAGCACAGTTGCATGCAGTAGCTCACCTGAGAGAAGACAAAACACAGGTCCAAGAGACTAAGTGAGGGATGAAGATGAGGAGAAGAATACAAGAGATGAAGACAGGTAGAATTACACAGAAGTACTGACTCACACATATCAAAATTATCTTACTTTGAACTATTTCTAAAGTCAGTGGTTTCCTCTGAAAACTGATGTTGACCAGTGAAAAAAGAAAATAACATTAAAATACAGGTATTCTTACTCTGTCTCAAATTAAAAATAAGAAGGGCTGTGATTTGGCTAAACACCCCTGGGTTCCAATCCCCAGTGCCAAAGGGGGTAAAAAATACAAGTGGTCTTAAAACATAAAACTCATTTTATTTGGGAATTCCATCACATTCATTCCTCAATTCACTTTAAGCCAAATATAACAGCTTGGCTAGTCTATAGGTAAGGCTTTGAGCACAAGGAGCCTGGTTATTTAAATTGAAATTAAATGTGTACCTCAAGAGAATGAAAACTTACTAATGACAAATAGTTCTTTTTATTATGACTTAGCAACTGAGCCTATAAATAATGAAAATAATTTTGTGTATTTAATTCATTAACACTATGATATGCAAAATTTGAAATAATTGGACTAATTTCACATGAGATCAAGGTCTAAATAAAATGAATCTAAATTTACTAATCCTAGACTGCTTTTCTTGTTAGCCAATATATTTCTTACCAAGGATACTAAAACTATCTTAGGATATAATTCATTAAAACTTATTAAATTTTATAATCTCCAGAACACTTTTATACTCTTAAAAATTGCCAAATACTCCAGAGACTATTTTTTATTGGTTGTTCAAAACATTACAAAGCTCATGATATATCATCTTTCATACATTTGACTCAAGTGGGTTATGAACTCCCATTTTTACCCCAAATACAAATTGCAGAATCACATCAGTTACACACTCACATTTTTACACAATGGCATATTAGTGACTATTGTATTCTGCTACCTTTCCTATCCCCCACTATCCCCCCTCCCCTCCCCTCCCATCATACCTCTCTACCTCATCTGCTGTTGTTCAGTTCTCTCCCTTGTCTCCCCCTTTCCCCTCACAACCTCTTATATGTAATTTTGTGTAACATTGAGGGTCTCCTACCATTTCCATATGCTCTTCCTTCTCTCTCCCTTTCTCTCCATCCACGTCTCTGTTTAATGTTAATCTTTTCCTCATGCTCTTACTCCCTGTTCTGTTCTTAGTTGCTCTCTTTATATCAAAGAAGACACTTGGCATTTGTTTTTTAAGGATTGGCTAGCTTCAATTAGCATAATCTGCTCTAATGCCATCCATTTCCCTGCAAATTCCATCATTTTGTCATCTTTTAGTGCTGCGTAATACTCCATTGTGTATAGATGCCACATTTTTTTTATGCATTCATCTATTGAAGGGCATCTAGGTTGGTTCCACAGTCTAGCTATTGTGAATTGTGCCGCTATGATCATTGATGTGGCAGTATCCCTATAGTACGCTCTTTTAAGATCCTCAGGGAATAGTCCGAGAAGGGCGATAGCTGGGTCAAATGGTAGATCCATTCTCAGCTTTCCCAGGAATCTCCATACTGCTTTCCAAATTGGCCTCACCAATTTGCAGTCCCACCAGCAATGTACAAGAGTACCCTTTTCCCCACATCCTCGCCAACACTTATTGTTGTTTGACTTCATAATGGCTGCCAATCTTACTGGAGTGAGATGGTATCTTAGGGTGGTTTTGATTTGCATTTCTCTGTCTTCTAGAGATGGTGAGCATTTTTTCATGTACTTGTTGATTGATTGTATGTCCATTTCAAGCAAAATACTACAAGAAGAGGAATTGAAAAATAGTGCCCAAAACTAACAGTGGGAGCTTTCTCAGTAAAGGGGGAGGAAAATAACCAAAAAGTAAAAACTAGCCAAACTAAAATAAATAAATAAATAAACATGACTGGAAGTACAAACCATATTTCAATTGTAACCTTAAATGTTAATGGCCTAAACTCACCAATCAAGAGACATAGGCTAATAACCTGGATCAAAAAAAACAAATCCAACAATATGCTGCATTCAGGAGACACATATGATAGGAAAAGACATACACAGGCTGAAGGTAAAAGGTTGGGAAAAATCATACCACTCACATGGCCCTCGGAAGCAAGCGGGAGGGGCCATACTCATATCGAATAAAATCAACTTCTAAGTTAATAAAAAGGGATAAAGAAGAACACTATATACTGTTAGAAGGAACCATCCACCAATAAGACATAACAATTATCAATTTGTATGCACCAAACAATGGTGCTGCAACGTTCATAAAACAAACTCTCCTCAAGTTCAAGAGTCAAATAGACTACAACACAATAATTATGGGTGACTTCAACACACCGCTCTCACGATTAGACAGATCCTCTAGACAAAAGCTGAATAAAGAAACTATAAAACTCAATAACACAATCAATAACCTAGACTTAACTAACATATATAGAATATATCAACCATCATCAAGTGGATACACGTTCTTCTCAGCAGCACATGGATCCTACTCAAAGATAGAGCATACATTATGCCATGGGGCAACTCTTAGTAAATATAAAGGCGTGGAGATAATACCATGCACCATATCTGATCATAATGGAATGAAACTGGAAATCAATGATAAAAGAAGGAAGGAAAAATCCTACATCACATGGAAAATGAACAATATGTTACTGAATGATCAATGGGTTACAGAAGACATAAAGGAGGAGATAAAAAAAAATTCTTAGAGACAAATGACAATATAGACACAACATACCGGAATCTATGGGACACAATGAAAGCAGTTTTAAGAGGGAAATTCATTTCTTGGAGTTCTTTCCTCAAAAAAGAAAAAAACAACAAATAAATAAACTCACACTACACCTCAAAAACCTAGAAAAGGAAGAGCAAAACAACAGCAAATGTAGAAGATAAGAAATAATTAAAATCAGAGCAGAAATCAATAAAATTGAAACAAAAAAACCCATTGAAAAAATTGATAAAACTAAAAGTTGGTTCTTTGAAAAAATAAATAAGATCGACAAGCCCTTAGCCATGCTAACGAAGAGAAGAAGAGAGAGAACTCAAATTAGTAACATACGGGATGAAAAAGGCAATATCACAACAGACACTACAGAAATACAGAAGATAATTAGAAAGTATTTTGAAACCCTATATTCCAATAAAATAGAAGATAGTGAAGATATCGATAAATTTCTTAAGTCATACGATCTACCCAGATTGAGTCAGGAAGATACACACAATTTTAACACACCAATAACAAAGGAAGAAATAGAAGAAGCCATCAAAAGACTACCAACCAAGAAAAGCCCTGGACCGGATGGGTATACAGCGGAGTTTTACAAAACCTTCAAAGAAGAATTAATACCAATACTTTTCAAGCTATTTCAAGAAATAGAAAAAGAAGGAGCTCTTCCAAATTCATTCTATGAGGCCAACATCACCCTGATCCCGAAACCAGACAAAGACACTTGAAAGAAAGAAAACTACAGACCAATATCTCTAATGAACTTGGATGCAAAAATTCTCAATAAAATCCTGGCGAATCGAATATAAAAGCATATCAAAAAAATTGTGCACCATGATCAAGTAGGATTCATTCCTGGGATGCAAGGCTGGTTCAATATATGGAAATCAATAAATGCTATTCACCACATCAACAGACTTAAAGATAAGAACCATATGATCATCTTGATAGATACAGAAAAAGCATTCAACAAAGTACAGCATCCCTTTATGTTCAAAACACTAGAAACACTAGGGATAACAGGAACTTACCTCAACATTATAAAAGCTATATATGCTAAACCTCAGGCTAGCATCATCCTAAATGGAGAAAAACTGAAGGTATTCCCTCTAAAATCTGGAACAAGACAGGGATGCCCTCTATCACCACTTCTATTCAATTTAGTTCTTGAAATACTAGCCAGAGGAATTAGACAGACAAAAGAAATTAAAGGCATAAAAATAGGAAAAGAAGAACTTAAATTATCACTATTTGTAGACGACATGATAATATATTTAACAGACCCAAAAGGATCTACAAAGAAACTGCTAGAGTTAACAAATGAATTCAGCAAAGTGGCAGGAAATAAAATCA
Organism: Ictidomys tridecemlineatus; assembly: GCF_052094955.1. Taxonomy (NCBI): domain Eukaryota; kingdom Metazoa; phylum Chordata; class Mammalia; order Rodentia; family Sciuridae; genus Ictidomys; species Ictidomys tridecemlineatus. The sequence goes on along the minus strand of NC_135483.1, from coordinate 176,260,001 downwards.
ACGAGCATAAATCAATGGCATTCCTGTATATCAGCAACAAAACTTCTGAAATGGAAATGAGGAAAACCACTCCATTCACAATATCCTCAAAGAAAATAAGATACTTGGGAATCAACCTAACAAAAGAGGTGAAAGATTTATACAATGAAAACTACAGAACCCTAAAGAGAGAGATAGAAGAAGATCTTAGAAGATGGAAAAATGTACCCTGTTCATGGATAGGTAGAACTAACATCATAAAAATGGCGATATTACCTAAAGTTCTCTACAGGTTTAATGCGATGCCAATCAAAATCCCAATGGCATTTCTTGTAGAAATAGATAAAGCAATCATGAAATTCATATGGAAAAATAAAAGACCCAGAATAGCAAAAGCAATTTTAAGCAGGAAGTGTGAATCTGGAGGTATAGCGATACCAGATTTCAAACTGTACTACAAAGCAATAGTAACAAAAACAGCATGGTACTGGTACCAAAACAGGCAGGTGGACCAATGGTACAGAATAGAGGACACAGAGACCAATCCATAAAATTACAACTTTCTTATATTTGATAAAGGGGCTAAAAGCATGCAATGGAGGAAGGATAGCATCTTCAACAAATGGTTCTGGGAAAATTGGAAATCCATATGCAACAAAATGAAACTGAATCCCTTTCTCTCGCCATGCACAAAAGTTAACTCAAAATGGATCAAGGAGCTAGATAGTAAATCAGAGACACTGCGTCTAATAGAAGAAAAAGTTGGCTACAATCTATATACTGTGGGATCGGGCTCCAAATTCCTTAATAGGATGCCCATAGCCCAAGAGTTAATAACAAGAATAAACAAATGGGACTTACTTAAACTAAAAAGTTTTTTCTCAGCAAGAGAAACAATAAGAGAGGTAAATAGAGAGCCTACATCCTGGGAACAAATTTTTACCCCTCACACTTCAGATAGAGCCCTAATATCCAGAATATACAAAGAACTCAAAAAATTAAACAATAAGATAACAAATAACCCAATCAACAAATGGGCCAAGGTCCAGAGACTATTTTTACATGAGATTATATCAATCAAGACTTATATCATAAATTAAATTTTAAAATATTTATTTAATTTATAATAAAAGATTTACATGCTAACATAGATTAACATATTTTTATAAAAAATAACTACATTTTCCAAAACAGAAAATAATTACTAAGAAAAGTGGCACTGTTATAAATTAAAGCATTTTCTCAGTATTTAACCTGTTGTGGTATGTTGTCTTAGTTGAGCTATATGAAGAAAATCCAATCTCAGACAGATGGTTATAAAATAGAGAACAAAATAAAAACTCTGAGAGGATTCTGGGGACCTCAAACATACTTCCTACAATACTTTGAAAACTACTGAAAAATATGCTAACCAACAATATAGCCTGGGTTAGTCGTCAATTAGCCTTCTCCAAAAATACTTGAATGTTCTATAGAAATGCTTAATGTCTACCTAAATTCTTAGAGGAGAAGAAGGTGCAAGAAGAGGAGGAAGAGAAATAGAAAGGAGAAAAGGAGGAAGAGGAAAGAGAACCTGTCAGGAAATCTCACATTTATATGAGTTGAGTACCCTACTATTATCTTTAAAGATTAAAACTCTGATTTTATAAAACTTGGAAATTATTATCAAATGGCAGCAATATAAAGGACCTTTGAGACTGAACCTCAAAAATTAACAAAACAACCAAAAACCAAAGAGGCTAAAGAATTATCCAAAAAATGATAGCATACTTATAAAAGGCTCACAATTTAGATGGGGAAACCCAGCTAAAATGGAAGTAGTACTTTCTTTTCATACAATTACATGCATATATCTCAAGAATGTGCACATACTTAGAGAAAGAAACGTATGCGTGCATGTGTGCTTATATATGTATATATTCCCATCTTTACTTATATTAAGGCTTGGAAAAGACTTCAGTTTTAAGAAACTTTAAGTAGCATAACTTAACTACCCAAATGTTAAATTAATAACATCTCCTATTATCTTTTTTCAAGAATCACTTCAAATATAATGAAAATACATTTTATTCAGAATTCAGACCATGGTACCTACTAAAAAAACAGGCAGTGTTTCAAATACACAATTTAGGTAAAAACTGATCAATAGATAACTAAACTATAATTATACAGGAAGAAGAAGTTCTAGTGTAGTACTGTGTAACACAGTGACTACAGGTAACAATAATATACTGTACATTTCAAAAAGCTAGAAGAAAGACTTAAGATTTTACCAAGAATAAATAATGTTGAAGAGATAGGTATGATTACCCAGCTTTAAACATTACATGCGTACAGATTCCAAAACACCATATTATTCCACTAATACAAATAATTTTTTATGTTTTTGTCAGTTAAAAATAAAATTAATTTTTTTAAAATATGCTTCTAAAATAAAGCACACCATCAATTCTCTAACTTGTAGTCTATACACCAATTTTTTAAAAAAATTATAACAACTTATTTAAATATCAACTTTTTAAAGTCTATTAATTTCTTAATAAGAATATTTACTGTATTTCTACTTAACTTTTCTAATAGTACCATGACATTTTACTTGTTATCTTTAATGTAAATGTTTAAAGATCTCATTCTGACTGCATCCTCTAACATATAAGAAAATATATCTTGTTTATGACCAATGTAATAAGATAATGAAAGAAAAATGATTTTGTAAGAAATAAATATTCTTTAAAACAGAAAGCCCAAGCCACAAGTCAAAGCTACTTTTTGGAGATTAAAATTAAAAATAAATTATAAAATATCACAAATATATTTATGATAAAATGAATGCATATTTAATTTTAATAGCATAAGGGAAACTTCTGTGAATTTTTCACATAGCACTATTTCTCTAAAGAACCAAAGAACTCAAAACCATGTTGAAATATAACTAAATTCTATAAATCCATAGAAGTTAATTCCTGCAAGGTTATGATTTTTAAAAGCTTCTGAAAATAGATGGAAGAAGAATTATAGATATTAGGCTCAATAGATATGAAAGATACTACAATTTACAATATTTCTTCCCCAACTGTCCTCCTTTGATTATCTTTGCATTTACAAACACATTTGAGCATAATAACAGATGCAAAGAAGCAAATTTACAGTTTGATTTCTATTTTTTCTTTCCATGATTTATTTACTCATTCACTAACTCAACTATTTAGTGCCAACTATGTTCAAAGCACTGACTAGACATATCTACTTTCCCAAATACCAATACAAATGAGTGGTACATAAAATATTTTTAAGAATCCGTCTTTATATAAATGATGCAAAGCAAGAGGTAAGATGATTGATTGAAAGTTGTAATTCATTCAAAAATGCTCTATCTTCAAACTATTCCTATAACTCAGTAGCACATACCTCTAATTCCTACTTGGGAGGCTGAGACAGGAAAATCACCAGTTCAAAGCCCTCTCAAAATTTTAAAAAAAATAAAATGGCCACTCTGTGGTAGAACGCCTCTAGATTCAATCCCCAGAACCACAGATAATAAATAAATACATAATAAAACTACTGCTATTAATTAATGCACTGAGAAATTAAACAGACTAAAAAGTCTGTGTAGTAGAAGACCTCACTTGTGGCTACCTAGAAAGAACTTTTCTAAAGGATAGATTAGAAAATGCAGTTTACTATGAGATGGAGCCCTCATTTTTAACAGTATAAATCAATTGTGACTTCATGAAATCTTCCTCATGAGTTTTTATTTTCCCAATCTGACTAAGTAGATAATTAGGAAAGGAGGTTAATTCTAGATTAAGCAAATCTATCAAATATGGAAAATTTGAAATAGGATATAATATGGTATAACGTCTCACATATTTTCTTACCCTGAAGAAGTCAAATTTTCAACTAAACAAAAATATCATTTTTAATTAATTAACATTTGTATGAAAATATAAAGCTCTTAAAATATTTTTGGTAGTATCATTAAATTATTATAAATTTTAATTTTTTTTAATTTTCTAGCTATGTCATCAGTCTTATGTGTTTTGTTCTTAAAATCAAAAAGCATCCTATATCATATTCCTTAATGCACACCTTACAAGAAAATCTTATATTAAGCATTCCCTAAAAGGTGAATATTTCCATTAAAAATAGATGCAAATGTTTATAAAGCCAACTGGATTAATATGCATATAATACCAAATTCTGAACATGAGTGTTGAAATTTTTTGGTTTAATATCCATGAGATTAATCAGAGTTCTGAAGGAAAGTATCTCTTGTTGCAGTCATGGAAGAGGGGTCATGATGTGGAGGATGACAATCCAAATGAGAATAAATAAGACTGCTTACTTTAAGTAAGGATCAATAACAAAATAAAATGGAAAAAGAAAACGTAGGTGATAGGCATCATATAACAAAGTACTTAAAGTTTAAATGATTTTTAAAACTTCATATAAAAAGTATTAATGCTAAACTATAGGATACAATAGTATTCAATATTGATACTCACCAAAATTTGAGTATCTGTAGCCTGCTCTTGGACTATCTGAATTGCTTTTGCCAGATCTTCTTCACCTTCTGGAATACTGAAATTGTCATCTGGTATCTAGATCACAAGGAAGAAAATAGGAAGAGAGCAGAAATATAAAGTGACATAAAATAAGTCCCTCTTATTGACAGAGAATATGTCCTAAGACATTCTACAGATACCCAAAACCACAAATTGTACCAAACCTTATATGTGCTATATTTGTTCCATACATACACATATGTAATAAAGTTTAATTTATAAATTAGGCACAGTGAGCAATTTAAAAAAACTAATAATAATATACTACAATAAAAGTTATTTAAAACTTATGAATTATTTATTTCTGGAATTTTCTATTTAATATTTTTGGACTACAACCGATGATGAGTAATACCACTGAAATTGAAACCACAGATAAGGAGAGACTACAGTATTTCATTCCATAAATAATTCTTCTTCACAAACTAAAGCATCAAAGAAATAAATATATAAAAGACATCATATCATCCTAAAGATGTATGAAAAATAGATAACAGGCAGCTTTTATTCCTTATAAAAGGTCATTCAATGTCACTTCTAATAAATTCAATATTACCTACAGACAACTGCCTTTATCTATAAAGACAGATACAGTCTAACAGTTCTTCTGAAAAAAAAAATGTTAGATTATCTTAATGCCACAAAACTCTTCCAATCCTAGGTTTTCTCCAATATTTTTCATAACAACTAGAAACAGTAAATCTCTACTTTATTATTTTAAAAATTTCACTGAATATTAAAATCTCAGAAGAATGCAATGGATAATAATTATTTAAGGATACCTAACACTAATCACGTCCTTCTTATGTGCTGAAAACCATTTTCAGCCCTTTGTATTAAATCCATTCAGTAACTTCATATGGTACATATTATGTCCATTTTGACAAAGGTCTGCCTCCTTTGTTTGACCTGTCTATTGATTTTCCAGGTCGCATATTGCCAGGCTTGCTTTCACATAGTTTCATTCACAGCTTCTGTCATCTAAAAGTTACTTTATTCTCTGAGTCTCAGAAGTAATGACAGGTCTCATGGGAACACTTAATTAAAGGAAAGGTTTGGGACAGGAAATATATTTTACAGAAGTACAGTTAAGCTGGAAGGTGGCATGAGTCCTGAGCTCCAGCTGGGAAATGGGAATATGGGAATTCCTGCCAGTAACAGAATAGACGATGGGAAATGCTTTCTAGACAGAGATGACCATCTATAGCACAGATCCACAAGGCAAATTACAAGGAGCTGAATTTGAAGAATAATTAACAGAAAACATAAAAGAGCCAGATATATTATACAAACTAAATGTTTAACTAAAATTTTCCCATTTTATTCTTAACCAACTGATAATAGGTAGCTTCAGTTTAATAACTAATTTCTTTTTTTGACATCAACTAAATTTTTTCTTTTTTTCATCTTGTTATATATGACAGCAGAATGCATTCCAATTCATATTACACATACAGAGCACAATTTTTCATATTTCTGGTGGTACACAAAGTAGAGTCACACCATTCATGTCTTCTTACATGTACACAGGGTAATGGTGTCCATCTCATTCCACCATCTCTCCTACCCCCATACCCCCTCTTTCCCCTCCTTCCCCTTTTCCCCTTTGCCCTATCTAGAGTTCATCTAATCCTCCCATGTCCCCCACCACCACATTATGAATCAGCATCCTTGAACCAGAGAAAACATTCAGCATTTGGTTTTTTAGGATTGGCTAACTTCATTTAGCATTATATTCTCCAATTCCACCCATCTACCTTCAAATCCCATGATTTTATTCTTTTTTAATGCTGAATAATATTCCATTGGTTATATATATCACATTTTTTAATTCATTCACCTAATGGAGGGCATTAGGTTGACTCCACAGCTTAGCTATTGTGAATTGTGCTCCTATAAATATTGATGTGGCTTGTGTCCCTGTAGTATGCTGTTTTTAAGTCCTTTGGGTATAGACTGAGGAAAGAAGAGTAAAGCAGATGGCATCACTATACCAGAAAATCAGTGTCTTTTAAGGGAAAAAGATTATGTGTTTCAGAAAATAAAATAGTTCATGAGAATGACTGCAATCAATTTATGGAATAAATACTTAAAAGTGTAAAAATTACCTCTTCATATTCATAATCATCTTCAGATGCCTCAGTTATGGTAACCTCTGAATATCTTGTCAAGTTTAAATCTCAAAATATATAGAATATTATTATATGAAAATTGATTTCAATTAAAATTCAATATTGGATCTAATTACCTCATCAGGAAGTTTATAAATAAATGTAATTTTTAAAAAAAATTTCTCCATACAGCTTATAAATTTAGATATAAAATATTTTAATGAGTATTTTTAATTTTTACACAATCCAAATACATGAAAAACTACATTTATATCTAACTACTATCTAATGATTTCCTGCTTACATCCAAAAATTTTACAAGAATATCCAGGTATAATAAGACAATATAAATTAAAAAGAGATATTTAAAAAATAGTAAATTTTTAAAATTATCTTTAACCAAACTAAATTTTACACAGCTCCTGAATCAATTATTCACAATGTAGCACTTTATTTTGATTAAAATATTGTAATTGAAATAAACAAAATAAATACCAATATTTAAGTAAAGGTAAAAAACATATTTATATGTTTTCCTCAATAAAATTTACCTAAATCTCTAATTTTCTTCTATAACTCAACTTTTTAGTTAAATTTAGTTCATGTGAAAGATTCCCTAAATTTTAAGCAAATATACACTATAAAGTAATCAAAATTCATATTTTATTAATTCTTAAGCAATTAAATAGCAATGGAAAAGATTCTAATGAAAAAAATTCTGGGAGCACTGCCACAGGACTTTAAAAAATTGCAAACATAATAACAAAACATTAAGATAATACTTTACATTAAAATAAATAATATAACAGTCGTGATTCTTTGATTTTGGTTTTGGTTGGTATATTTACATTTTTTAAATTATTATACTGACATGGTATGTCAAGCTTAAAAGGTGTGAATTAAACACTTTAGTTCAAAGTAATGGTTATAAAAATCAAAGATGAGATTAGTCTATTTTTCATTTCCCTGCTGGTTATAAAAAATTGTCTATTAGAAACTAGACTTGATGAATGACATCTCTGTTATTTTTAACAAAAGGAGATAACATTTACACAGTATTTAATAGAATCCATGTACTCCTCTACTAGTTTTCCATGTATTAAATCATTTTATCCTCACCCTGTCTATGAGGCTAGAACTATTATTATTTCCATCTTATAAATCAGGAATCAGAAGAACCAGGTTTCAAAGCTAGGACACAAGTGAGTTGGGAATCAGCTTCAGAAATTCAGGCTTTACTGGGAGACAGCACAATATCAAACCTTAAATTATATTATAGAGCTGTAATAACAAAAACAGCATGGTATTGGCATCAAAACAGACATGAAGACACAGAGATAAAATCACATATATACAATTATCTCATACTAGACAAAGGTTTCCATAAATACATAGGAGAAAGCATAGCTTCTTCAACAAATAGTGCTAGGAAAACTGGAAATCCATATGTAGCAAAATGAAATTAAACCCCTAATTACTCACCCTGCACAAAACTCAACTCAAAGTGGATCAAGGATCAGAGACCCTGTACCTACTAGAAGAAAAATAGGCCCAACTCTCCATCATGTGGAATTTGGAACCAAATTCCTCAACAAGACTCCTAAACCACAAAAAGTAAAATCAAAAATCAATAAACAGGGGCTGGTGTTGTAGCTCAGTGGTAGAGTGCTTGCCTCGCATGTGTAATACACTGGGTTTGATCCTCAACACCACATAAAAATAAAAAAAAATTTAAATAAAGATATGTGTCCATCCTCAGCTAAAAACATTTTTAAAAAAAGAATAAATGGGATGGTATAAAACTAAAGGAAAGGAAAAAATCAAGAATGTGAAGAGAGAGACAACAGAATGGGAAAAAATCTTTGCCACCTGCACATCAGAGCATTATTCTTCAAGATATATAAAGGACTCAGAAAATTTAACACCAAACAAAATGAATAACCCAATCAATAACTGGGCAAAGGAATGGAACAGATACTTCACAGAAGAAATACAAATGGTCAACAAATATATGAAAAAATGTTGAACATCTCCAAGCAAATGCAAATTAAAACTAAGTACTAAGATTTCATCTCACTCCAGTCAGAATGTCAATTATCAAGAATACAAATAACAATAAATGTTGGCGAGGATGTGGGGGAAAAGGTACACTCATACATTGCTAGTGGGACTGCAAATTAGTGCAACTACTCCGGAAGGCAGTATGGAGATTGCTCAGAAAACCTGAAATGGAATCAACATTTGACCCAGTTATCCCACTCCTCAGTTTATACCCAAAGGACTTAAAATCAGACTATTACAATGATGCAGCCACATCAATGTTTTTAGCAGCTTAATTCACAATAGCTATGAAATCAACCTAGGTGCCCTTCAAGAGATAAATGGACAAAGAAAATGTGGTATAAATACATGATGGAATATTACTCAGTCATAAAGAAGAATGAAATTATGATATTTACCAGAAAATGGACTGAACTAGTAACTGTCATACTAAGTAAAATAAACCAATCCTATAAAACCAAGGCCAAGTGTTCTCTTTGATATGCAGATGCTAATACACAGTAAGTTGTGGGACAGGGAAGAATAGAAGTTCATTAGATTAGACAATAAGGAATGAAGGGAAGGGAGAAGGGATGGAAATAGGAAAGACAGTAGAAAGAATCAAACATAACTTTTCCTATGTTCATATATGAATACAAGAGCAGTGTAACTCCACATCATGTACAACCACAAGAATTGGAAGTTATACTTCGTGTATGTATATTATGTCAAACTACACTCCAGTATCTTGAATATCTAAAAAGAACAAATTTTTTTAAAAGTTCAGGCTTCACAGTGTTGTACTGCCTCTTCACAGTGTTGTAATACTCTTCACAGGTTTTCTGGGATGTATACATACTCAGTTTTCCAATTATCTTTAAGAAAGTTCTAAACCTCTCAATGCATTCCTTTCTCAGCTCTATCATAAGTAATCACACTATACTCTCTGCCCTATCCCTATCACTACCACTTATAGGAGACACTTTAGCTAGTTCTAATAGGACCAATCCTCAGATACTAGGTAATTTGTCACAAAAAATAAAATAGTATCTTACAATCAAACATGAATGCCTCTCCCAATGGTATAGTAAAAAATAATCAGAGTCAAAAAAACTAGCTAAAGTGGTATGTATCCTGTAACTTAAATCCATCCATATTAAGTACTACAACAACTGAAGTGCCTAGTTATATAAGTTATCTATTCCAATAGCATTTGCCTCATTCTCCTATAATCTTAAGCCTAGTGTTTTCTGTGGAGGCTGTTGGCAATAGATTCAATGTATTTTAGCTGTTGGCAATCTATTCAATGTATTTTAGCTTTCACTAACATATAATTAAAGGAATTCTAATATCTGCTAATCCCCAGTTCCAAAGATATTCTGTTACTTTAAAATATTTCTTATGTTAGCACCCCACTCAAAGTACCAAAATCTCTTTGTTATTAGTTACTGCATAACAAACAAACTGCCTCAAATATAAGACTTGGAAAATCAAAAAGTAAATGCTGTCATATCTACCAATGTAGATGAACCAAGGGGGAATTATTTTAAGTGAAATAAATTAGACAGAAAAATAAGCTGCATACAATATCTCCTAAGTGCAGAATCTAAAAAAAAAATCCAACTCACAAAAATAAACAGTATTTCTACTGTCTTTTGGTAGTAGAAGAAATGGGAAATGTTGGTCAAAGAGCAGAAACTTACAGTTGTAAAAAGAATAAGTTCTGAAGACCTAATGTACAGCCTGGTGACTATAGTTAATGAAAATGTGTTGTATACTTGAAATTTGTGAAGAGAACAGATTTTAAGTTTTTCACCAAAAAGTTAAAAAAAATAACTATAAGAGATAAAAACATTAACTACCTTGATTGTGGTAATCACTTCACAATGTATAAGATAATGTGCATCAAAATACAGTGTAGTATTGAATATATAAATTTTGTCAATCACATTTTTTTAAGAGAGGAGAGAGAGGAGAGAGAGTGAGAGAGGAGAGAGAGAGAATTTCCAACATTTATTTTTTTTTTTTAGTTCTCGGCGGACAAAACATCTTTGTTGGTATGTGGTGCTGAGGATCGAACCCGGGTCACACGCATGCCAGGCGAGCACGCTACCGCTTGAGCCACATCCCCAGCCCCTTGTCAATCACATTTTAATAAAACTTTTTAAAGGGAACAACATTTATTAACTCAGAGTTTCTGTGCATTGATAATTTGTGAGCCACTTAGCTAGAACAGTTTGATTTAGGAATCTTTCACAGTCAAGATGACAGCAGGTGGCAGTCATATGAAGGCTAAGCTAATTCAGCAGTATCCATTCCCAAGAATTACTCACTGAAATTATAGTAATTGTTGGCTGAAGACCTCAGTTCTTCTCCATATGGATTTCTCAACAGGCTTCTTGAACATCTTCAAGATCAGTGGCTAGCTACCCTCAGAACCAGCAGTTCAAGAGGTGGAAGTCACAATATCTTTTACAACAATTACTCCTCATCATTTTTTTCAATATCCTATCAGTTACACAGGTCAACCCTATTCACTATGGGAGGACTATACAAAAGCAAGAATACCAAGAGGTAGAGATTACTGAGCATCATTTTAGAGGCTGGCTAGCTACCATATTGCCTTACAGGGTTTTAAGAGATTTAAAAGAGATAATATATGGAAAGCATTTAGAATGGTGCCAAGTTTATAGCAGATGCTATACAACTATTTGCTATTACTATTTTCCTTACTCTGGAAAGATATGAATATCTGTGGAGAAATTTCATAAGTCTCCCTGCTCCACTTCTCCCATAGGTTAAGGTTAGGATGAATAGGTAAATAAAAGATATCCTAAATTTCCCTCCAGTTCTACATTTTTTTCTGATATAATTTACTTAAAGTGATAAAATCTTCTGAACTTCAGCTAGAGAAAGTTAGTCGCTTTATTATGGAAAAGTGTGCCCCCTTCTGAGAGCTACTAGAAAGTGACTTTGAAAGCATTCCTTTTTAACAGTCTCCAGAAAAGCAATACCATCCTTCATATTCATACTATATGAAACTGAAAATGTAAATATTCCAAAATCACCTGAACAGACTAAAATTGTAAGTAAGTCAACCACAGACTAGATTTTATGAGTAAGAGGTGCTACATCATAGGTTGCTGAACATAATTGTATAGAGAGGAGAAAAGGGATTTATCTTTACAGCACCAGAAATTCCAGACATCTGTAACTCCTAACCAGCAAATACTCTATACAATGACTTTAAATCACTAATAATATATTGTTTCCTCACACTCAAAAAAATATTATTAGGAAAATAAGTAACATTTTATGAAGCATAACTCCCAATTTATTTTCACATGGACCATAACCATATTAATTTTGACATAAACTTATGAGATTAAATGAAACAGATACTGCCATCTCTAAAATAAAAATTAAGAGACTGAATCTGGAAGATCAAGAGATGTGCCCAAGATCACATAGCTAAGAATGACAGAAACAAGTTTTTTTTAACATAAACATCATGGATTTTCTACTATACTACATTGTCTCTACAATGACAAAATAGCAATGTGCAATTTTTTTATCAATATCCCAGGTAATGAGCACACATCACATATTTTTTCTGAACTCTCTAGCATGTAACCAAGAGTTAAATCAAAGTCACTTAAACAGCTCAATTTGAAGACCCCAGAGGAAAGAGAAGAATAAAGACCCAAAGACCCAAAGATTAATTTAACCAAGGCCAAAAGATTAATGAGACAAAAAAGTCAAGCAAAGGACAAAACACCCAAAACAGGAACATGTATCCTCTTTGATTGATATTTGTAAGTGCCCACAATATGATTTGTACAGAAAATCATTTCAGAAGCAATTCAGTTTAAATGTCATATTGCAATGTTATTGAAGAAATAAATGTGCTTTGGCATGCATGTTTGTATGCATCTGTCTATGTGGCTAGCTAGCAACATAGGGACAAACACACAAATTAATTAATTATAAAGTGGCAGTTTACAAATCTGCATGTCATAACAAATATTTAAAAAGTGAATGTGGAACTTAAGAGAGAAAGGAAACAGTAGAAATAAGATAAAAGAAAATATGTAGCATATGTCATGGGTCTCATGCCAAGCCACAGATTTGACTCCAAGACTCCCATCAGTCAATGTAAAGATGGGACTATAATCAGATACCAATACAGTATTCACCCAATGAAAACATATGAGTTTCTCAGCAGATGTACAACACTTTCTGGTTTCAATGCCTCAGAGAAATTACACTCTTGAGTTCTCATAAAGAAAACGCTATATTGTACAGATATTGATCCCCTTGGCCCTTAGGATAGCCTTAAAGACAGTGAAGTAAGGTCTGCTAGAGCACCATGTATAAAAAAGTTTGTAAAGCACTTCTTTGAAAAGCAATCTTGCCAGAGTGGAAAAGGGCAATTCATCAAGAATTGTCTAAAAGACAAAACCCTTTAATCTGGTCCTACTTTTGCTGAGCAACTTTCTCATCTGTAATTTAATCTTGTGGGTGATCCTGAACTCCAGAAAATATCCATACAATTAAGTTGATCACAGTTCTCATGCTGTCATTTTTCCACTGAAATAATAAGCTAGCATTCTGGCTCATGATCAGTTTCAAAATGCCAAGCAGGCTCTGAACCCTTACAAAACTCACTTTTTCCTGGTATTCCTTCAAAGAACACAGCTGAACTCCAGTTCCAAAATTCAATTTTTACCACCTTATTTGTTGTCCTCAGATCTGACTGTTTGACCTAGACTGGTCTTGCTCAGGGTACTTCCTATGACTATTTTCTCTGAAGCCACAGCCCACAGCACCACCTACTTCTATATCCTAAAGTCACAGTCTAGACATAGATTGAGGCTCCCACTTCATCCCATCTCCACTTGTTCTGGAAGGAATTTAGGAGGACTCGTGATTTTGTCTAATACAAATCAGTTCCAGAGTATTCGGTCACTATAGATGAAATAAAAGTTTCTGCACTAGAAGAATCTACAACAGATCCTGACATTGAAGGTCCTACAGAAAATAGACCCACATAACACCTACACTGAAATTGCCAGGTCAACCAACACCAACCATGGTACTATAGAAGGCACAACTTTGAGACTACCTCAAAGAAGCATTTCTGCTGGACCAATGGAGCAGAACTTGTGGTCAGAGTTGGTTAGAAGGAATAACAAAGAAAGTTCTGCAAATGGACCAGAATCAGAAACTAATTAACAGTTTTTAGATGTGAGCAACATACAAAGTTCCTCATATGCCAGTCTCTTCTGTTGCCTCATTTACAGGAGCTGACCAAGGTCAGCAGCAACATCTTTATAAAGAAATACAGTGAAAAATAGTTAATTATATTTTACATGATTTCCCAAAGCTACTGTAGACAAAAATTGCTTTATAATCTTGGCCATCACCTCAGACCCAATGTACACAGAAGTAATCTGAAATCTAACCTGGATTGTCCATAATCAACATTTTACTTGCTCAATTATAAAGGTATTATAAATAGCAAACATCACATTCATCTTCCCTTTCTTAGGAATGCCAGTAAAAAGGTAGCTGAATAATACAGATCAAAGATGGCAAATAACTGTGCTATCACCTTCCCCCATTGTTTTTCTGCTCCTAGTAGTCCTTCCACCAAGTCCTCCTGAGATCTAAGAATTCTTATAATGCCTCATATCAAGGAGTCACTACCAAGTGAATAGATTGAAGAGAGTAAAAACATAGTGGCCATTCCTGTCCTAGATAGTTATCACACACCTTAGAAGCCAAAAAATATGTTTTTCATGTTTTTCCACATAGAAGACTCATACATCTCATAGTGGGTGATGATGTCTTTCCAACTTCTAAATCAAAATATCCAAATAAATAAGCTCTACATACTATACTCCTATCTGAAAATGTAAAAGGTAAAGATCAAGATATTTGTCTACAGGCTTGCTACTGCAATTATAATCCTTAGAAAAGCAACACCAGCATCACCTGGGAGCTTGTTAGCACTGCAGAATTTCAGTCCTCACCTGGTTTTACTATATTAGAATCTTCGATCCATGGATGATTCATGTGTATATTAAGTTTCCCTAGATTAGAGGTCATAGAACAAAACACAATTTCTTCCATCTGAATAGCCTAAACATTTTTGGGTTTTGGGGGTTTTGTTTTGTTGGGTTTTTTGTTGTTGTTGTTGTTGTTTTGGGGGGAGAGGATTGAACCCAGGAGCACTTAACCACTGGGCCACATACCCAGCCCAGTTTGTTTGCTTTTTAATCTTGAAACAGGATCTCACTAAGTTGCTCAGGGCCTTGCCAAATTGCTGAGGCTAGCTCTGTACATGTACTCCTCCTGCCTCAGCCTCCAGAGCCCTGGGATTACAGGAATGAGCCACAGCTCCCGATATACAACTTTACACTTGTAAAATTAAACAACCTGGATTTAGTAACACAGCTCTTGGTCTATTTCTACATTCCAATTGTCTATTCTTATTTGAATATATGTAGGGTACATATATTATAATATCTAACCACTCATGGACAAAGTAGGTTTTCAAATGGTAATAGTAAATACACTGAGTACATAATGATTATTTTACAAATGTCTTTCAACTTAGTAATAAAAACATTTTGGAGAAGTTTCATTTTACAATAAAAGAAAATGAGGTTTTCAAAGGGAACAATTCATCTAAGGGTATAATAAAGGAAGGGAGGGAAACATTCAGGTTTCTAGTTTCCTTTACTTAATTACAGTTATGCTTGTTTCTGCAACAATAAATGCCAAAAACAATAATAATAAAAAGCAAAAATGACAAGAAGCTTAATTAAAGTTATTAGTGAACATTACTATTTCAGTGAAAGACTAAATATTTCACTTAAGACAAATATACATTCTATATGGGAGATAACACAGCCCAGTCTAGGGCTATCTCCTACTTCAGGATCTGAAATCTTTAATTTTGCAATTTCAGAAACAGGTGACTTTGGGACTCCATCCATAGATGATTAGCCTCAAAAGACTGGCTTAACCTCACTTGAGATATTGCTGATGAGAATGGAGGAAACCTTTTCAGTGGCCAGCAAACTATATTCATAGTCTAAGAAAACAAATTCTTAGTAGGTATAGAAGGATGAAATAAGCAAAAGGTAATTAGGGGAGGAGCATGCATAAAGGGAGACAGGTAACAAATACTTCGAGGGCTCCACTATTTCTAAGGTCTATGCATTCCATTACTCTTCCTTACTTAACAAGGTCTTTCTTTGACAAGTAACAAGAAAACCAATTAACCTTTAGCTTTCTTAGTAAAAATTCATTCTAGCTTGCCTCTGCCAATTGGAATTGGGCACTCCCAAATGGCCACAGTCACAACTTAACAAGCAGCCAACCCCTAGACACTCCTATAATCCAGGTGATGGAGTTGTAGCTCAGTGGCATAGCACTTACCTAGCATGTGTGAGGCACTGGATTCAATTCTCAGCACCACATAAACATAAGTAAATAAAATAAAGGTATTTTGACCATCTACAACTAAAAAAAAAAACAATTTTTAAAATACTCAGGCAACTTAACGTTGGTTTGTAATAGAGTACTCATTCACAAAAGACAACCAACCTTCTTTCCAAGTTCTGGAGACACCTACTAAGTCCTCTACATTCCTATTTATAGTGCTGCAGATATTTTCACAATTCTACAGAGTTCTACAGAGGATTCATGTACGTCATAACTAGATTTCTTAAAGCTTTAATGATAGCTGAGAACTATGTTGCTTATGTTTGTATATGAACTTATTGAAGTTTAAAACATAAGAGCAATGATATTGTGAAGCTCTTCAGAAAAGAAATAGGAGGCATTGATACAGCTAGGAGATTAAAGAAAAGGGCTGTATTAATTTCCTTACTAAATATTGATTGTTCACTGTCTATATTAGGAGCATCTGCTCAATCATAAATAAGGGAAGGCCAGGGCCAAATGCAGTAGGTTAAATAATTAAGTATATGTGCAAAGTGGAGGACATCGTATTTCTGACTCATCTGAATATATTATAATTTTATTTATCCACTGAAGTAGCTCAATTAAATTACCTGAGAGCTAAAGTCTTTAAACCCAAGAAAGTCTCACTTCGGTAACTATCATAATTGCCTTAAGAAACAATGTCAAATAACATTATACAGTCAACTCTTAATTATGCATGTGAAGAGAGCCCAGGGATACTAGGATAATTGGCATTCACAAGTAATTTTCAAATTTCATTTTAACTAAAAGTTAAAGCCTCTCCCATGACTAAACCTCTTCCCCGAACATTGAATAGAGCAAAACTGACTGCTTAAATGTTTAACTTTGCTATCCCCTGACTGACTTCTGATTCAAACACAAAATAGTAATCAGTCAACCAGAGAGATGGAAGAAAAGCAAATGAGCCAGATAATTCACAAATTGGATAATAGAATTCTGAAGTTTGAGTTACTTATATTTATGTGTTAATGTGATTATTTGAAGAAGATAAGGTATGCAAACTGCTACATGTTGGCAGCTGTGACTCAGTGATCTCCCTGCAAATTAAGTAAATCGGATTTTCACTGTTGGAATCCTATCATTTCATTACATTGGAATCCTATCATCTATTTTACAAAGGTATCTGCAAAAATTTTATCTTATTGTGGTATTCTCATGTTAAGAACTAAGTATTCAGAGAAATTATTTTACTGCACACAAATATGACAAGATGCTTGGTGGTTGTTTGCTAGTTAAGGATATTGGAAAACTATACTTGACATAGGTAAGCTCAGAAAGAATAATCTGAACCATTTTTAATTTGAAAAGAGTATTACTGGAAAAAAAAACAGACTATTAGGGCTATGAAAACATTTTTTGTGACATTAAATCACACATATCTTTCATTCCAACGGATTTCAAAACATTTAAACTTATATTCCTGTAAATACCATTTTTACATCCAATAAAATATGACTTATTTTCTGTAATCGTTCCACTAAATTCTTTATGGCTTCTTAAAAGCATGGATTTGTACTGAGACTGAGTCAGGACAGGTTAATCGGCCTGCCAAAGTCCACAAAAAAAAAAAAAAATTGCTGGATCTCTAACATCTTGAATTAAAAGTAGGGGGATAGTTGCACAAAAAACGGGGGAGGGGATTTTGGCGTTTGATACCTTTAGGAGTAAACTATATACCCATTTCTCTCTTATTTGCCCAAAGAAAGGCGTTAGATATATTTTTCCCACAAACCCTCCAAATCTATCCAGTTCCATTAACCTATACACCTAGAGGAAGGGAACTCTTAAAGGCTTAAAAATAAACAATGAACCTAATTATCCATATATGGTTATTCAATTTTGGTCGCACAGGAAAATAGCTATTGTTGTTGTTGTTGTTGTAGTTATTATTTAGCCAAAATTTAAAGAATTCAGAAAGGTGATGCTACTGAGATAAATCATTTAAGCACAGACAGCCGGACCACCTACAGGATCATGGGTGAGAGAATCATTAAAGTGCCCACCAGCTTCAGCTCATTAGAGCCCAAGGACAGAAGTCTTTCCCTACTCTCTTGGCATTTCCCAAGTTAACTTATTGTGACAGTTATCTAAAAGCTTGAGGATTTATTTAGGAAACCCATTAAGTGAAAGGTGGGTTGAGACACTTTAACATAAAAGGCAACCCTCTATCCAACATGTATGGAGTGGTTGCTGAGTTCAAGGTCCTGGAAGGCCTCCTAACTCTTCTTCTAAGAGGAACATTCCTAAAGGGAGAAATACAGTGAATGGGCTATTAGGGGACCGTAGTACCAAGACTCCACCTTGAGGTCCCACAACCTCCGGGCCTGCTGGGTTACCCCAGCCTCCACAGACTGCCCCTCACCCTCAACACGCGTCCCCACAGCCGAGCGCTGAGGGCCACGCCTATACGGGAAGGATACGCTCCAAGTAGTAGGCGCCCTCGGCGGCCACCGCATCCCCCACATCCCCGTCTGCCGTCAAACCCAGACCCAAAGCTTCTTCCAGGTCCCGCAGAGCGGAGTCGGGCGCGCCTGCCTGAGCAGCCATCGGCCCTGCTCCCGGCCTCCGCCCCTGGCGGGCCCACTGTCGTCCCTAAGGGCAACTGCGAGCGAGAACGATTTCCGACAGCCCCACGCAGCTCTCGCGAGATCCCAGCACTCCCCGGGGCCAGTCCCGGGCAAGGGAAAGCTGACCACGCCGGTGCGCTTCCCCAGTTACTAGGGTAACGCCGTTGCCTAGTTACCAGGGAACTCGGCGAGCGGCTGCAGGAGTGGATGAGAGGCTAGAAACTGTGGGCTTGGATTACATCTTCTGACTGAGACAGCTGGGTTTCCTTTCGCTTTGACCCTATCATTTCCTTCTCACTTCGTTTTCTTCCCTAAATTGCCTTTCTCTTGGCTCTTATGTGCCCATTATCAGTGCCCGAATTTAGATGTATGTAGAGTTCAATATACTCAATGCCTGGAAGAAAAAATAAAGTTTTAGAAATCATAATTGAGAAGTTGACCCAGGAGAACTAGCAGACGGTACTCAGACGCTCAGCAATCAAGAATGAGGGCGATTGCCTTAGTCAATTCCTTCCTTCATTCTTTAATGCGTTTATCTAGACATCCATTTTTCAGTTTGGTTTCAAACCCTGGGACTTAGGGTAGTATTTGATTGGTTTTGATAAGACAAAGCTACATGCATGGCCCTACAGAAAGTATAATAGATGCTCTTTGCCCAATCACGTGTAGTTCTATTACTGACAGAGTCTTAATTTATACTGTGTATATATCAGAAGCATTTCTAAGACCTTTTCCTCTGCAGATTCTTCTTTATTCTACATTTCTTAATATCAATGTTAAACAGTGACTCTATAAAGCTCTCATTTATTACCAAAAGTAGTGGGAGCTTTCTAAGGAGGTGATTTGAGAACCTTGATGTTGGAGCCAAAGAGACTGCAATCAGAACCTGGTTCCACCACTTACTCCCCGTGAAACCTTGGATACTGTCCTCTGCACTACTTAATGCTTCTAGGCTTCAGTTTCCTCATTTACAAAATGGTGATAATATTACTCACCTCAATGTGTTGTTGTTAGGATTAAAACAACATAAAACATTAAGAATTTACTATACATAGTAACACTAAGAGATAGCAGTTATTTCTATTAAATCTAATTGATTTTTGCTTTGTTTTGTTTTTAGAATAAACAAGAGTCACAACTGCACATGATAGGTAGAGAGTTGTAAAGTATGTATTCTTTACCTAACCTACTCTTTGTCATTGAGTTCTCACATCACCATATCCTGAGTGTTCATGAAATGCAAGGAACAATTACAGGGAGCTGAAAATGTAGAAGTTTTTTGAAACTGGGAAATTCACTGCTTTTATACAAAGTCTGCTCTTTGTTTCAAAGTGAGGCATTACCTCATCTCTCAAGGTTGTTTCCTGTAAATCGAGCCCTGAAAAATGACCTAGGTAAGGAGTGGTCTGGGCCTTGTGCTTTTGGCACACCCAGCAATACATGTAGAAACCTGAGAGCCACAAAGCAGGGTCTCTCAGAACAATTAATGTTTACTTTTACTTATTTTGTCTGTTACATCAGCTCCTTTTTCTTGATTCTTAGATGTAGTATGTCTTCTTCTACAGATAGACTTGTATACTAGCCCTCCTGTGTTACCTTATTAACTTAAGCTCTCTAAACCTTAGTTTCCTATTCTCTAAAACGGTGAGTTTAAATATCTAGCTTACTAAATATAGAGTACCTGAAATAAGTGAAAAACATTTAACATATCTGGTATACGTTAAATTTAATAAGTAATTGGAAAAAAAAACTGCTAAAAATATTGAGTGAATATGCCAAGCCCAAACTGGATATTATATTTGTAAGGAATTTATATGAGCAGTTTTGAGATAAAATATAAATAATTTAGAAATATGTAGTATTTTTAAAAGGGAAATAGTTTAATATAGTCATAAAAAATATGACTGGTATCCACTGCATAAGGCAGAGAAGAAGTAGGAAAGATTCTTGTCAAAAGGGCTTAAGTAAGTTTTGTAACTCTAAGAAGTATCACTAACTACATTCCAAAAAAAGTAAACCTGTGAGTTTATTTCTCTAAAAATTCCAAATAACTAATTGAGTTACCAATCTGTTTATGTCCATATAATGGGTTGCAAATTTAAAGGTTACAAAATGGTGATAATATCTGTGGCAAATATCTGTGGTATCTGTGGCAAAACTACAATCTGCAACACACTTTAGAGACCTAACCATCAATGCTTTTAAAGATTTTAATTAAAAGAAACTTTAACATTTTATTTTGTAAATCTTAACAAATGAAAACAGAATCAGTAATCGCTATTATCTTAGAAGTAGTATGTCCTTGTAAGGAATGAACTTTAAACAAAAAGATTTTATGCTAGAATTCTCATTCTGCTAATTGCTGCTTTATTTAGAAAGGGGTGTAAAGGCCTTATTAATGGACAATAGAAAAATGTAGATCACAGTAGTGGTTTGAATTATAATTCATTTTTATCCTATAGTCTTTCCTTTTTAGTATATTTTACAAACTTCCTTAAATGGTGGGGTGGGGGGATAAAGTGCCTTAACATTTTGATGAATGAACAGCAACCTGTCTACTTTCTTTTTAAGTCTGTTCCTGAAAGAGGTAAATAAGGAAACCAATGGAGACAGTAAAAATGAAGCATCACAAAGGACAAATTTTATCTCCTCTTGCCGCAGTCTGGCTGGGCACAAATCACAAGCCACGAGCCACTTGATTTGTGCTCAGCCAGACTTCGGCATCCTCTGAGTCTAAATGCTCCATTTATGCAAAAGTGAAATTATTTTTAAAAGTAAAACCAGAAAAGAATCTGACAATGGATGTACTATCTGCATTTATACTTTCAAAGCAAAGAATACACATATGCAAATATATACTAAAGTAGTATTCAATTTTGAGAAGTTATAGGCATTCATTTGCTATAATAGAGCCCAAACCATTTACTGATGTATCTTTTATAAAAGAAGCTGTCTTATTTTTTTCCAAAAGTTCAAAGTAAGTGGTAGCCACTTTTAAAATTCCTGAATTCATAGAAGGAGTAATAATTATGGTATTAAATTATCAAATTTTGAAGCATACAGTACATATTTTTCCTTTTACACTACCATCCATTTAAAACTCCTTTATCCCATATTCTTTGCCCGTTTGGTTCAAAGAGTGTCAATCCAATGTCTCATGATACAGACTTACCATAAAAGTACATCTTATTTCTAAAATGGAATTCCCAATTCATTTCTCAGTGAAGTTTTCTGGAGTTGGCCTGTTTTTTAAAAAATATGTCAAATCCCATCTGGTAGAAATTTGTTGGGGATTCTGGAAAATAGACTCCTATTGTCTCCCTCTGGTTTAAGTTCAGAGTTTGCTATAGCCACCTTGCAAGTATGAAGAAAGTTTCTAAAAATTGCATCAACAGGGAAGGACTAGGTAAAAGAAAGAGAAAATCATTTGAATCCTAATACATATACCTATATTCCCTTGCTCATCCATCTGGGAAAGCCCAGAAGCAACACATCCCTATAAAAATGAGCACACCTAACATCCCAACATTAGTTTCTAATATTCTCCAATAAAAGGAATGAGGGCCTCTTAGAGAAACATCTAAATATAGGACTAAACCAGAAATATACAAGATGACATTGGAGAGTCTTACAGTGCAAAAGTAAAAATATTCTCCCCTGATAAAAATTTCACAGTGATGAGGATATATAAAATGGACAGAACAACCAACTGAAAGAGCTCCTAATGGACAAAGCTAGAACAATTTGAGCAACAAAATTAATACAACAGTATTGGAGTGTAGTTCACAATACAAAATATCTATGAATCCACACTGATATAAATGATTGGCAAATAAATGGGTAAGAATGGACTACATTTCTGTGAAGAATAATTATAAATAATTTATATAGACGACGCTATTCCAGGAGGTGGAGCATGACGGCCATTCCTGTGGTGTGGGCTACTTATAATGAGTCCCTTCCAAAAAGCATAGTATGGAATGTGGGACTGGCCTGGTAAGTGGGGATCCCAGTGTCACAGAAGAGAAAGCTGAAAACCACTACCTCAACCTGTTGATCAAGACTAGTGTCAACAGTGATAAGTTGTGTTCCCAGTACATACCATTCATATGGTACAATGAAAATGGTATTTCACTTCTGCGGTCTTACTCCCCTAAACACATAACTCCAGATAATCATAAAAAAATAAAAATAAAACAAGGGCTTTAAGTTTGGAAGATCCCAGTGAAGAGCTGATGGCTCCGCTCCTGCCTGCACTTGCTTACTGCCCCACTTCAGCCAGGAGTGCCCACCAGCACCCCTGGAAGGTCAGATCATCCATGGTCTTTATCTGGGAGATGTCTGGCTATTGCATAATGCTTTACTGTAAGACCCACAACAAAGACTGGAAGCTGAACTGATTTCCTCTACATAGCAAAGAAAGATTTGAAAAGTGGTTAAAGAATATGAAAGGGAATAATTGGGTTCCTAGCAAATACCAGTTCCTGTGTAGTAACTATTTACTCCTGACTCTTCTGACATGAGATGGGGTATTCATCATCTAAAATAAAGCCAATTTCAACAATATTTTTCTTGCCTGAAGACTGTCAGGGTAAAGACCCTTCAAAAAAAATCTCAGAAGAAAAAATTAGAAGATGATAAAAGCCATGTTAGAAGAATCCCTAGCATCAAATGAGACAAAGAAAATTATAGTTACCACAATCGTGCTTCTGAACATTCAAAATTGCTTGATTCTTCTGCCATGATGAAGCCACCAGTTCTAAAGCCAGAAAGCATACAAAATAAAATATTAACTCTTAATCTAGTTGAGCAAAACATGGAAAAATTAGAATCTACTTTGTAAATATCAATTAAAACCAATGTTTAAGTGTTGTAGGATATCATGCATCTTCTGAGAATCAAAATTATACAGCTTTTACTTTGGCAACTTCAAATTCAAAAGGGATTCAGCAGTTTTTGAAAACCCAAGAAATACTTGAAATAACTACCAATCATCTTGCTAATCCACCACACTTTAGAAACAATTCCATGGAAATTAATCCAGCCCAGGAAAATCCGTTCTTATTCAACAAAATTAATCAAACAGTTGAAGATTTAAATACAAAATAAAGAATCTGTTATGACCATCTTTGTACCCACAGAAAATTCTAAACCTGTAGTTACATCTGTTTTACCTATCACAAAAGAATCAATGGAAATGAAAGACAGACATTAAAGGTTCCTCATACAGGAGCTGGGATTGTGGCTCAGCGGTAGTGCGCCCGCCTAGCATGTGCGAGGCCCGAGGTTCGATCCTCAGCACCGCATAAAAATAAATAAATAAAGGCATAAAAATAAATAAATAAAGGTATTAAAAAAAAAAGATTCCTCATATAAGGATGTAGACAGTGAGGCAGAAGTTCTACAAACTCCAGACAAGACATACACAAACAGTACCTTTGGCAAAACATCTCTAAGCTACATTCAAAGATAATTCGTCTTCAGAAACCCTTATAATCCAGTTAAAACATGAAAACTAGCTATCTGACTAAAATGTCAAGATTTTAAAAAACTATTTCACAATATATGAATTTACAATGATGCAAAGAGGTTTTAAAGTCATAATTTTATACATCCTTTTTCCAGATAAACCAAATTTCATGTAAAGTTTGCTCTTTCCTACGGACTCTTCTCATCTAAATGAAACTATGCAAGTGCTCTAATATTATGAACTGCATCCTGTACTTTAAATGTTCATTAATAAGAAAAACTAGAGAGCTGCTGGAATGAAGAGGAAAATAGTTATATTACTAATAGTCTCCAAAATTAAAATGCAGTGAATAAATAATAAGAGTCCATCATAAATTGAAAGAACAATGATATGGTCAAAACATCTCAGAATATATCAGCATGGGTTCTACCAGTGGTATATAATTTCACCAAGGTACTTATCAAGATTGAGGCTCAGTCCCTAATCTGTAAAATAAGGCCCTTAGTAGGTCTCTAATAGTCTGTTTCTTTGTAGTTTCTTCCCTTTCTATTTATTAAAATACTTTCATTAGAAAAGATTTTCTATAAGATAATGTCTACTTATGTAATAGAAATTATGTAGAATTTGATGTTAACTATTATAGATATTTATTAAATTCTTTTTGACATTTTGAAAATAGTTTGGTATCGGTAAGATAAAAGGAAATCTTACTATTATAATTTTATTTCAGTTGAACTCAGCTCTTAGGAGAGGTACTTTAAACTGGAAAGAATATATACTTCAGTACCTTATTTATAGCTGACAATCTTAATACATAGTCATTTAAGTTTCTTAACATTTCTATTTTTAAAGTTATAAAGCAAAAATTTAATGAGGTTAATTTTAAATATATGTATTTTAGAAATAATGGTTTGTATTTATTTATTAGGGTAGCTTTTAAAGTATGCACTTGGCATTTTTTTAAAATCCAAACAATACATTGACCCTTTATTACAATTCCAATTGTAATAAACCAATACATTGATCCTTTATTAGAATTCCCACTTATGTATATTTTACTCAAATATATAAGCAAAAATATAGATATGTGATGATGGCCTTAGATAGATAAAGCTGTTCCCTTCGGAAAGAGAAGTGATGGTGATATAAATAAAATATAATGCTTGTATCACATGAATTTACAAAAATAAGTATAAAAGCAAAACCTTTGTGGTAACAACACAAATGTGAACAATGGATGGTGTGCTTCCTGACATAGTTAAATTAAAAAAAAAAAAACACTACTATCTAAAAGGATGCCTTTGAGAATTCCACCAGGTGACAGACATGTTTTGGACCTGAAAAATAGGAGGTACTCAATAAATATTAGTTGACTAAATAGCAGAGAAGAAGACAACTAATATTAGATAAATCTCAGTTAAGACACTCCCCAACACAGCTTATCAATAATCTTCAAAAATAACAGCATAATTAAAAACAAAGAAAAGTGTAAGAAATGTTATGAGCAGAGAAGCACTTAAAAAGGCACAACAACAAAATGTAATATGGATTCTCAGAACCCAAACAAATGGACAGTAAGTAAAAATGAAGGACACCTGAATAAAGTGTATAATTTAGTTAATAATAATGTGTCCATATTGGTTTATGAGGTGAGACAAATGTACCATATTAATAAGATATTAATAATAAGGAAAACTAGATATTTACATACTCTTTATGCTGTGATTTGAAAACAAAGTATCAAAAGCTCCTATCTTATATAAGAATGTTTGGAAGTGAAATGATTGGATTGTGAGAGCTATAACCTAATCAGTCTACCCTAGTTTGAATGCACTAACTGGGTGATAACTGTAGGGAGGTGGAACTGACTAGAAGAGGTGGGAGCCTTGGATTTTCTCCGCAGACCCCTGGCTCTCTGATTCCTAGCTGCTATGAGCAAAGAAGTTTCTCTCCTTCCACTATCAAGCCCTTCCTCTCCTTGAGCTCTGAACAGTGAAATCAGCTTACCCTGGACTAAATCTCTAAAACCATGAGCTAAAATAAACTTTTCCTCCTCTAACTTGTTTTTGCCAGGTATTTTGGTCAGAATGATGCCAAGCTGATCAACACATTTTACAACTTCTGGGTAAATCTAAAGAACAATTGTAAATTTTAAAATATTTTTATAAAAAATTGCTAGAACTCTGATAGTCTTAAAACAAGCCTCATAACTTGACCTTTTATTAGAAATAATAACATTTAAGAAACTTAAGCCAGTTTCTGTTGGGCTATATGTCACTTTCAGTGGAACAAGACCTAGCTGATAAATGGACTCTATAGAGAATCTTTGTTACTTCCATACTATTTGAACAGATATTTTACTGCTGATGGGTTTTTTTCCCTAAAAACATTTAATATATAACAATGCAGTATTTGGCACTCAACAGCACTTAAAATATGTTGAGAGGGTAGATCTCATATTCAGCATTATTACCATACAAAAAGTCTGATTTGATGTACCCTTGTGCATTTATACCTGAAAGTGCTTTTCACCCCACATATAAGGAAGAAATCTAGTTTGCTTTCATACAGGAGAGAATGGAGTGGGGTATTTTTAGGAATCCAGGGAAACTCTCCTCTATATTGTCCACTAATTAGGTACTTCAACATCTATAGATTTGGGTGAGGGAGATAAAAAGTAGAGAGCAATAATGTCAGCATTGGGAAGGAGAGAGAAATTTTTCAGAGAGCAGTGGCAGATTGGAGATAGGAGTTGGGAAATGGTGTAGATAGAAAAGGAATTCTGGGAAAGCTTCTTGACAATTCTGGCAGTGAACACACATCCAGTCACCATTTCAAGCAGTGAAGACTGTCTAGGGGCGTTCCACTGCTTAATAGACTGGAGTGTGCTCAGCACTTTCCAAGATAGCCTTGACAAATGAAGCCTTCTTCCAGGCATTGCAGATTCTCCTGATCGGTAATTGTCACACCTCATGCCTAAGCAACATTGACTATAACATTGATTAGCAAGCCCACAATTGTCCACACCACCAGAAAACATAAACAGAAAGATTGCTGGGGGACACAGGAAGGAAGGCAGGGAAGAAGAAGTCTGGAGGGAAAGAGGGAGGGTGGGAGGGGGAAAGGGAAGAGGGAGAAAAGGAGGGAGGAAGGGGAAAAAAACTTTTCCTCTAAGATTTATAATACAATGTTCAATTCTTTTGCAATGATCGGAAGTAGAGTTTGAATATTTCCATTTTTAAAAGATAATTATTTTTAGTTCCATTCCTTTTCCCTGTGGGGAAAGCAGGTCTGGTAGTAGTTAGGCCAGTTAGTACGTTGTATCTAGGTTAGTAGGTTCCTGGGACTATTGGCATAGGGAGTTGTATCTCAAAGGATTTATCAAAACCAGTGGCCCATAAGTTTGTCCAGGCACAGGCACAGGACCACAAAAGTCACAAACTCAGGGAAAATGAGAATAATGGATAAAATAGTTGTTAACAAGGAAAAATTCTCATTCCATATGTGAAAAACAAAAGATTTTAGATTATAATTATTATGCTGAGAGCATGTTGTCTTTTTTATGATAATCCAATTCTTTGGTTCAGTATGGGTGCTTGCTTTAAACCCTATTTTGAATCTAAATTACTTCTCTTGGGTTAAACAATACCCTTCTCCAACCTGACACAAACACACCCAAGTTTTCATTAGCATATTTGATAAATTCTCATCAATTATTTTATAAATTAATCGAACACAAGAATGCATTTCTAAGATTTTTATTATCCTTCTTCTAGAGACATACAAGAACATCACAGAGGCTTCAGAGATGACAGTTGCTCAAGACAAACAAGAGAAAGGGCTCCTCAGGCCAGGATGGTACAGCTATGCTGACAATCATGAAGACTGATTTGCCTACATTAACAGCAAACCATGAAAACGGACATCAATATTCCCTAGGTATACGCTTCCATTTCCAGCAGAATATATTTTTGAATTCTTTAATAACTCCAATATCAGACAAAGTTTACTTATGCAAATCTGCTCATTCATTACCATTTTTTTCCACCTTCACAATTTAATAGTAAATGTCTTGGAATCCTTCTTTGTTTGTTTTTACAAAGAAACATTTGAAACATTAAAAAAGAAATAGAATTTAAAATATTCAGAAGACTGATATTAGCAACTAGAAAACATTTAAGAAGGCATCATTGTTCCCAGAGCCAAAAGAAGTTGAAAATTATTGCTGCATGGTCAAGAGATTTAATAAACATCCCAGAAAGTCCAATGACTACTGAATTGTCAATTTGAATTTAGAGAGAAATCAATATTCTATCTTCTAAGAAAGCTTCAGTTGTAGAAAAAACTCCTGTTTGGGGTTACTGAAAATGAAAAGTAATCTGAAAAAAATTTTCTGAAAATCTGTTTTTCCACGACTTTGCAACTGTGAGAATCATCCAGCTAACTTTCTACCAGTACCCCAAACACTCCTGTACCCTTAGGCTTTGGTGATACCACCTATATGAAGACATCTGTTCCTTGGAGGGGTGAGCTGGGCACAAGATAAAGTCTTAACTCAAAGTGATTTCATGATTTTTGTTGTTTTTCTAATGCTGAGAATAAGGAAAATGGTAGCTATCACTTACTGAGTACTTTATCAGCAACATTTCATTTGAACCCACGACAACCCTTTGAAGCAATTACTGAGGGAGAGATGAAGAAACTCAGGTGCAGAGAGAATAGATAGCATTTACAATCTCTTCATTCAAGCAGTGCTGACTCACATGAAGTCTTCACCTTGGGACATTCAAGTGGTCTCTGATCCAGTCTGGTGGCAAGTCCAGTCTCCCCACCTCTCACGTACTCCTGAGATAGATCCACCTCTTACTGTATTCCCCTCATACACTAGTCAAAGTCCATCCCTTGTAGTTAACCTGTTTATTCAGGGTCAGGATGTTCTATCACATCAACCAACAAATATAAGGATTAGAGAGTAGTGATTCAGTTTTCTTCCCTCCCAATATATTCTTTTCAATGTGAAAATAAATAAATGAAAACGGTTTCCTATTTCTGGTATTTCTTTTCAAAGACACTCTGCTACAAAATGCATACAGGAGGCTACCAACTGTATATGGAAAAATAATGTGCTTGCATAAGCTTGTCTATTTTTCCTTAACATTATTTTAGACATTAATCCATGTCAGAATAGAGAGAAATGGCACATTGTTTTTAGTAGCTATACAGTATTCCTTGATGTGGATATGTTTTACTTTATTTTAAAAAATATTTGAAGCCTATTCTGGCTTTTCTTCAAAATATGGCACCCCACCAAAGCTTACAATGAGAAGGATCAGCTTTCCTTCTTCCTAACCCAAACTAACCAGATTGGAAGGGTCAGGAATGCACTACTTAGTTCCTGGGAAATGTTCCTTTCTCCCATTTTCTGTCTCTAGAATTCCTTATGCCAATTCTTTGTTGATAATTGTATAGAATCTTGTCCTTCACATATATTAAAGTGTTGAACATTTAAAATTTTATAATTATTGCTTTTAAATGTTAAAAAATTAAATGTAAAGCAAGTAACAGTTTGGAGAGCATTCTGAAGTTCTAGAAAAGCAGGTCTTATTATTTTCTGACTGATATTATTCATGGGTGTATTTCAAAGTAACAATCATCACATTTAAAAAGGTAATACTTAAGTTGTGATTGACCAACTTTCTGGACACAAATGCCTAAATCATTTACATATTCTGCAGAGCTCTTTTTGTACCACTCGTTGGAGCAATAATAAACTCCAGAATTTTAACAAAGAGAGACATATATCTCTTCTCAACGTCACATTTCTAAATCAACTTTTATATCACTGAAGATTAACATATCAATGAAGGGACCACGTGACTTTCTTGATTTCCTGATCTTTGGCACAGTCACTATAAGCAGTGTGTCTGGCATGAAACTGCAGATGCCACTAAAGGTCAGCATGAGGAGTCAAGCAGGAATTGCACATGAAAATTATTGCTGCCATATTTAGGAATATGGACCTCATCCTAAAATTATCAGGAAGCCACAGAGAAATTTAAATAGGGGTTAAATGGCCTGATGTTAGGGGTCTTAACATTTAAAATATAAACTGCTTGTAACTTATACTTTTAATTAAAACTATAATGTAAATAAATACATAAATGCACATGTATGTGGTCATCTCTGTGCCTACTAAATGCAATCTTTCTCATTTCATTTGCTCATTTTTCCTCATCTTTTTATGCTTCCCCCTACATCTACTTCGTCCTTCTGTGGATACTCATGTCGAAAGTATTACACATGTTCTATATTTTTTCCTGATGCTAATTTACAGCTCACCATGGCCCCTAAGTGTTATTTCTTTCTTTCAGTGAGTGTGCCTGGCTACAAGGCTTATCAGTTTCTTGATACTTGGAAGTTTTCTCATCACAAATATAACAAAGTATGTCAAGGGGATCACAACTGGACCACACATGCATAACTCCTTGCTCCCTGCGGGAGGAGGCCTGATTCCTTTGCTGCATACTACAATGTGTTCTGCTTGCCCAAAAATGGCTGGATTCTTGCCTTGTACTAGAGTTCCATCTAAATGCATATTTAAATACAATTATAAATACATACAGCTTTTATTGTTATTTATGTTTTACCAAAATGAATGACACATTTATCTTCTCTCGATTTCTTACTGAAAAATACCTTATAGAAAATCATCCAAGTCAATTTGTATTAATAAATTTATTTTTAGCAGCTGGATTTTATTCTTTGATGTACATAAAATAGAAAATATTTAACCTTCCCCATATAAGGCCACCCTGAGCACTACTGCAATAAAATTCAAGCACGTATAACTTTAATTAACAGTGCTTTGATTTCAATTGTATAAAATCTATGGAATTATGGAAGAGTTGGATCAAAGAATATGTTCACTTTTAATTTCAGTAGCTATTGCCAGAATGAATTTTTTAAACTATAAAACTTTCCATTAATGTCTACAATGTATCCACAATGTATAGTTGTATCACTTTCTCTATAATTTTTGACTGCTAGAGGCAAAATGAAATCTTAATATTACTTCAATTTTTATTCCTCAGTACATAGTGAACTATATATTGTCTTTTTAATGTTTAGAAGCATTTCAATTTGAATTATTTTAAAAGATTGTTTGTCCTTTTCCTATTTTCTATTTTGGTCAATTTCTTAAATATTAATATTGGGATTTTCCATATCAATAATCTTACAAATATTTTTTCACGTTTATCATCTTGCTATTGCTATTTATTTTATTGCTATTTATTTATAACATATTTTGAAATGAAATAGTTTCCATTTTCTATACTCAATCATGTTATATTATCTTTTGTGACTTCTAGTTTTACAACCTTGATTAGGAATAATTTGCCAAAGCTGGGATTGATGGCTCATGCCTGTAATCTCAGCAACCTGGGAAGCCAAAACAGGAGGATCACAAGTTTGAGGCCTGTCTAAGTAACTTAGTGATACCCTGTCTCAAAATGAAAAAATTAAAAGGGCTTGGGTTGTGACCTAGTGGTAAAACATCCCTGAGTTCAATCTTCACTACCAAAAAAAAAAAAAAAAGAAGAGTATTTTGCCAAACACAAGATTATATAAACACCCTCTTCAATATAATTGCAAGGTGCTTATTTTCATTATTACAGATTAGGAAATGGAGGTATAGAAAAATTAAGTTATTTACCCATGATATTCCCTTAAATGCATGCTTGTCCTATGAGCCAATTTAAGTAGTAACTTAGGTGAAATGAGAAGATTCAGCCACACACAGACTTACATATAAATGTTCAGTTAAAATTTATTGTACAAAATTATGATATATTCAGTAAGAAATAAGAAATTACTTTTAAAAAGATTCTAGTATTATTGGTTAGCTATATGAAAAAAAAACTGGACTCTGTTTATCTCACAAAAAACTGAGCTCCAGATGAGTTAAAACTTAAATGTGAAAAATAAAAATAATAAGAAATTTGCAATTATATTGAAGAGGATTTTTTTGTAACAGATACTGAACTTAGGGGTACTCAACCACTGAGCCACATCCCCAGCCCTATTTTGTATTTTACTTAAACACAAGGTCTCACTGAGTAACTTAGCACCTCACTTTTTTTCACTGAGGCTGGGTTTAAACTCACAATCCTCCTGTCTCAGCCTCCCAAGCCACCTGTAAGTAGAAATGAACATTGTAGGTAGAATAAATCAATAAATATGTATTGAATTAAATACTTCACATTTGATTACAGGGATGTGTCACTGCACCCAGCCTGAAGAGGATTTTTATATAATATTGTGTTTGGCAAAATACTCTATATCAATGCCACATTGATTTATGTTTAGTGGTTTTCAAATTTTGATATTCTGATGTGTGAAATGTTAAGTTCCTTTTCTTGGTCATTTTTTCTATTTTCTTAGCTTTATTTCAGGTAATGAATATTCATATTGTTTTATAAATGTCCCATCCTCCAAATATACACTTTAGAATCAAATAAAATTCAATAAATGGTTCTAATTTGAAACATCAATTATATATGTTAATTTGTTATAGTTGATTTCCTAACAATATTGTCTTTCTATTCCAAAATATAGTAAGACTTTCAAGTTGTTCAATCTTGTTTTATATCATTCAGAAAGACTTTATATTTTTACTATTATGAAGTGTTTCAATCTCAAACATGTAACAATAATGATGATCATTTACTGCATACACTTTACAAAAGTTATACACGGTTTCTCTCAATTGAAAATATATTTCATTTATAATTTCTAGTTATTATGAAAAATCATAATTTGTCCTGAGAAACATTTTTTACTATTTCATTTTATTTGACTTAATAGTGATTAGATTTAACTAGTGTCCTCTTTAGTTTTTTATTCTGTTTTAACTCATGTCTGATCGATATTTCTGCATTGATTGTTTTTGCTTGATATAAAACCATAAAACACCAAATAAATAACAAAGAAACATGGTACAAATAAAGGTTTTAATAAATTAAGATTCTAAGTGATTCAAATTTAATCTTTTCATACTACCTTTTCTTCTTGGAGACCCCTATTAGTCTTCTATTCTTCCCTTTCTCCTTTTCTTCCCCTCTTCCTTATGTTTAAATTTCAGACTATTTCAAACTTTTTATGGAACTTTTTCACTCCTTAGTAAAAAAAAAACATAGCGTCAAAATGTGAAGTATTTAATTCAATACATATTTATTGATTTCTCCTATCTACAATGTTCAGTTCTACTTACAGGTGAAAGGAGGGAAATGGTATTCAAAGATGAACAGCAAAGATTCTGTACATAAGGAAGCTTAAAATTCAATAAATGGTCCTAATTTGAAACATTATTCAGAAAAAAATTACTCTTCCACTAGCTTACAGCAGTCATAAAATCAGAAAAATGTCACCAAAATAAAAGGGAGAGGCTGAATTTGAATTAAGAATAAAATGAAGACAAATGAGGAGGAAAAAGATTCAAACTATTAAAAGAGGAAAAGCAGATTCTATAATACATGACAGTATACACCTACACAGAGCACACTTTTTTATCTTTTAAAATTTGTTCTGATTAGTTATACAGGACAGTAGAATGCATTTTTGCTGAGGGCCATTGCCAAGTAGGAATGATGCATCGAAATTTCCTTGCCAGCATACCCCATGTTGCTTAGTGGAAGGACTCGTGGAAATGTGGAAATGGACTTGCCTTGGACATTCGCTGTGACATTGCATGTATGTTTGAGAAAGGTGACCCTGCTCAAGGACCAGGGTGGATCCAGGTTTAGGGTGTATCCTGCAGGTTTTAGCAAGTATCCTGGTTTAGGACAATCTGGGTTTAGGGCAGTTCCAGGTTTAAGGTTATTCCTGCTGGGAATAGGGCAGGAATATCCTGCTGCCTGAGTTCCCATTGAGTTCTCGTGGAATTCAGAAAGTATTTGGGATAAAAAGCCTGGTGGAGTACGTGAATTTTGCGGCAGAACTTGGATTTCCCCAAAACATGTTTGTAGAGGGCCAGTGTGAGTTTGGGAATAAAGAATTGCTGTTTGAATCTACAAAGCTGTGAGTGGCTGGTGATCTTGTGCCCAGCCAGACTGCAGCACATTTTGACACATGGAGCACAACTTCTCATTCCTCTGGCTGCACACAGAGCACATTTGAAAAAACAATCATCCTTCTTTCAAGTCGCTCTCTAAGGGTAGTGTTCAGACTTGCAGTTGGGCAAGTTGCAATATCAACTGGGAAATTGTTAGAAATGTACATTCTGGGATCCAGCATGAATTTTACTGAACCAGAATCTCCCAAGTTTGGCCCGATAATCTGTGCTTTCACAAGTTTTCCAGATGATTCTGAAGGACACTAAAGTTTGAGAATCACTAGTCTACCATATTTTTCCTACTGAATTTTCAGCAGGTATTCTCAGGATTTGAGTGTGTATAAAGGATGCAAAAACAGTTTTTATAAAGATGTTTGGCATAGTGCTTTCTTCTAATGATTAATAAATATTGTAATTGTTTCTGGCCAGTCATTTAATAGTTTGAGGGTTTACTAATAGGTGCATAATAACTAGTTAACAAACTTTGATCTCTAAATAATCCAGTCCTATTTTCCCCTTGGTACTGGGCAATTAATCCAGGAGTACTTTACCATGGAGCTACTTCTCCAGCCCTATTTATTTTTCATTTTAAGACAGGGTCTTGTTAAGTTGCTCAAGTTGGCCTCAAACTTGGGTTATTCCTACCTCAACCTCGTGAATAGCTGGAATTACAGGCATATTACACTGTACCTGACTCCAGTCCATTTTTCATTTCCTAATCAGAAAAGTTTTCCCAGAAGATAATTATGCAGTTACATTAATTACCACCCAGTAGGAAACAAACAGCATTGTTCCAAAGTGATCGATGACATTAATTCCACCTTCAAAATGGCTACTATTTATACTGCCCTGAGAGTCTCTATAGTCTCAAATCTTCCATCTCCCCAAAGTCAAAAATCAGAAAGCATTTCAACGGCTTGATATGACATAACTGGGAACCTGAGCTAAAGAAATTGAAATGATGCACCCAAGTGTATTTGGAATAGTTGAATGGATTTTACACAGGTGAGATTTACAACCACTTCAAGTAAAATAATAACAACTCTTAAGGTTAGTAAAGAAAAAAAAACCTTACATACAAATAATTAGGATACCTTGATTGAGTGTACCTGACAAAACTCATGTTGAGATTGAATTGCCATCATGGCAGTATTAAGTGGTGGACCTTTAAGATGATGAGGTCTTGAAGGCTATACCCACGTGAATAGATCAATGCTGTTATTGAAGGAGATGCTGCCTCCATGTTCTTGGACTCCCCAGACTCCAGAACCATGTGTCAAAAATACTTCCATTATTCATACTTTACCCAGTCTGTGTCTTCTGTAACAGCAAAAGAAAATGGTCTAAGACATTGGGTTTTATCTAGAAATACTACTGATTTTAAAATATAAGTATCATAGACACATATTGCCTCTCAAAGACACCTATGCTTCATCATTGTCATCATCACCTAGCAAGTGAATGGAGCAAAGGCAGGTGAAGCTCTAGAAACAACTTTGTGAACTGGCATCTGATGATTGTTGAAGTTACAACACATATGAAATTGAGGAAAAACCCAAGGACAGGAAGAGAATATTGGTGACTACAGTCATAAGTTCTGCAAGCTCTGGAGCAATCATTTACCAGCAAGTTGACATTAGTAAGGTACATCACTGTTGTGGGCCTCAATTACTCATTCATAAAATGGGATCATAAAATAATTCATATAGTGTTATAGTAAAGTTTTTGGAACGTTGTAAGAGCTCAAAATTTTCACATATTATTAGTTGTTTTTATAGACTCATCTGAAATTGAGTAGTCTCTGAGGGCTTAGCAGAGCTGCGGTACTTCAGAAACTTGCATAATGATAAAGCTGAGCAGTTTCCCCCAAAACACTCCTCTTGGTTTTCTGTTGCCCTAGAGCTTCTCTTACCTTTTTAAGAAATTAAGTAAGCAAGAACAGGAAGCCTAAAGTCAGCAACTTCCAAAATACATTCTAGTTGTCTGCAAAATAAATTTTACTAAAATCATTCCTAGATTTCTATTTGGATCCATTTCAAAATAGAAAACATTTCTTCTATTTTAAAGATATTTCTTTACCAACAGAGTTGGAAGCTTGGTAAGGAAATTGTCTAATAACAGAAGACCATCCAGGGAGGTGAATCCCACAATCTCTCAAATAGTATCTCCAAATTCAGTGAAATTGACAGAGAATTACCAAATTCACCAAATTTAACCTGGATTTCATCATACCTTCATATTTGTAAACACTTCATTATCTAATCATTAATTTAGAAATATGGGCTATAATGTTGCAGTTAACTTACTGGTCTTGAATTTAAGACCACAGGAAGTATCCATTTCTCTTTCTCAAAGTCAGCTTCTAAAAAGAGTATTACACCTCCTGCATTTCAATTTGATATTTAAATAAATGAGGAAGCACAAATAATATTTGGTAGGAAAAGAACAAAATATACTTAAGTGAAGAAAAGGGTACAATAGGATACCACCCAATGATAGGAAAAAGTGGTTGGTTTCACAGAAGTTATCAGGTTGTTTCATTTATTTGCTCTAAGACTTAATATATTACATATTATAAATTCCATATGGCTACTGTAATGATGCTTATAAGGCAGTAATGTTATTATTCAGCCTGTTGGAAAATATTTAATAATCACAGTAAATCCAAAGAATCAACCAATTGTCCAAATCTTTGTTAACTGAAATAAACCAATCAAGAAATAAATTAGCATTATGTCAGAAACATATCCACACTTTTTCTTGTTGATGCAGCCATCACTATTGTTCTGGGAAATTTCCATGTGTAAGTTTGAACTTATTTCTGCCTCATTCATATCATCTATCATCTGTTTGAGGGTGCAAATTTTTTCTTTACATTTTCTTTTCATCCATTTCTATATCCATCTCCTGGTTCTAATGAAGTATTTTAGTCCATTTTTTATTTCTGTGACCAAAATACTTGAACAGTTTGGAGGTGTAAAATTTATTTCAAGGGCTGGGGCAGTAGCTCAGTGGTAAAGCACTTGCCTCACACGTGTGAGACACTGGGCTCGACCCTCAGCACCACATAAAAATAAGTAAAGATACTGTGTATTCATCTACAAATATATATATATATATATATATATATATATATATATATATATATATATATATAATTTAAAAAATTTTTTTTCAAGCTTACAGTTTTGGAGATCGCATCCATGGATGGTGGACTTCATCACTCTGGGCCTGAGGTGAAGCAGAACATCATGGTGGAAGAATGTGGGGGAGGAAAGCTGCTCAGTTCATAACAGCCAGAAAGCAGAAAGTGCTCCACTCATCAGGAACAAAATTTAAACCCCAAAGGTGCATCCCCCATGACCTACTTCCTCCAGTCACACCCTGCCTGCCTATAGTCACCACCCAGTACAATAGCCCTTTGAAATTATCCATCCATCAAATGGATTAATCCAATGATTAGGTTACAGCTCTCATAACCTATCACATTACCACCGAATATTCCTGCATTCTCTCACACAGGAGCTTTTGGAGGATACCTAGTTTTTAAAGCAGAATATAAAGCCATATAAAGTTTGAGCTCTTTCTATTTAAAACCTTCTTTCACGTTGTTTGAACAACCAGTTATTTCACATACAGAAGATATTGCAGTTAAGTGGCTATAAGTATTTAAACAAAGCAACACCTGACTTCAAAGTGACTTTCTAATGTGACCTCCCTCCAAAGAAACCAGATGATTTTCTGCTAAGGATCTGGAATTGCTACAATAGGAGCATAAGGTGTAATCAATCTATATGTTATTTATAAGATATGAAACTTTTTGACTTAGGAGAAATAAAATCCTTTGATTGAATTTACTTCCACACCAAAAATAGATTAAATCAAAACTGTAACATTTTCCTACTTAGATTGACCTTTGCTCAGTGAATCAAGTATAAGATCATCTGATATATTTGAAATAACAAATTTTGAAAGGAAAGAGGAAGGTAGAAATAAAAGAAAGGTGGGACAGAAAATAAAAGGCAAAATTTAATTCATGTTATTGTGTAAGTAGTGGTTGTTTTTAAAATATTAAATATATATAATAAAATCTTGAATAACTGATTGTATTAGATAAAGGAAATCAGGAAACTTCAAAAAGCTACAAATTGTGGAAACCAAGCTATCCATAACTCCTTGAATAATTTAATAATTTGGATAATCAGATTTTACAGGCTTACGTTGTTTTACCTCTAAATAATAAAAAATAAAATTTTGCTAAGTGAAAGTTTCTAAAATGTATTATACATTTCTCTGAATTGACAAATAAAGAATTCTGCTGAGATTCTAAGGCTTTGTCCAGATTATAGAACATCATTAATTTGAATGTCTGCTTTTCCACTACCCATAAATTGAAGGTTTATAAGCCTATGTGGTCTATTTAGATATTTCTAGAGTTTAATGTTTTATGGTCATATATCTGCTTTCAATAATTTTGTGGCTTCTTCAGTTGTACATACCTGCTCTGGCTTACATCTACGTTTACCAGTGTGACTGAATCATTCCAGAGTTTATTTTATTTATTTTTATCTGCAAAGGACGTGTTAAAATTGTATGCAAAATATTGATGAATATCTTCTGAAAGAAGACCCAATGAAATAAGGTATCAGTAAGCTAAGTAGTATTTCTTTGGCAGAAAGAGTTTTTGCTTAACTCCTAACAGTAGGGAGGATTTTTCCTCAAAATAGTCAGTTTTGCTTGCCAGGAAATTCTAAATGAATGAAATGCTATTATCTGGAGAGAATACAATTAACATTAAAAAAATAATAATACATTTAGAATTAGACTCTTAATGCAAACCAATTTATATACTCTAAAGAGCTTGTAATTTAAAGAATAAATTATACCAGTGTTTTTAAAGGCAATTGTCATCAATAAAAAGAGGTAATATTAAAATAATCATATTTAAATTATTATAATTTGTGTGTTTCTCATTAAGAGAGATCAAAAATAAATTTTAAAATATTTCTGTTATTAATGTGTCAGAATCTTAGAATCATAGAGTTTTAGACCTAGAAGCTTTGAAGATGATTTTCATGACCCCTTTCCTTTGTACATGGCAGCCTGGTTCCTAGATCAATGTGTAAGTTCATGACTCAACAAAGAGAACTGGAAGCCGATAAACTCTTACCTAGATTTGTGTTAGTTTTTTTTTTCTTTTTTACTATTTCTACTGATATATGAATTTAATGCTCAAAAGAATAATTCTAATGAATGCTGTTTTAGTCAGGTTTTTCACTGCTGTGACCAAACACCTGACAAGAACAGTTTTAGAGGAGGAAAACTTTATTCAGTGCCTGCAATTTCTGGGGTCTCAGTTCATAGATGGTTGACTCCATTGCTCCGGGGCCCTGGGTAAGGCAGAACACCAGGCAGAAGAGCATCATGGAAAGAAGCAGCCCAGGCCCTGGCAATCAGGAAACTAATACAGAAAGCTGTGCTCACCAGAGCAAGCCCCCAGTGAACTATCTCTTCCAGTCACATTCGACCTGCTTATAGTTATCACCCAGTTCATCCATTCAAATGGATTAATGCACTATTTAGGTTAGGACTCTCATAACTCAATCATTTCACCTCCAAACTTTCTTGCATTGTCTTACACATAAGCTTTTGGGGGATACCTCATACTAAACCATAACAGATGTCAACTGTCAACCCTTACACCAAGACCACCAAAATAGCTGTCAATCAAGCAAAGCTGAATGCATTAAATTTACTTCAGCAAGATAGAATCTCTTCTTAATGAGCTTAGTAATTTATCCGTGGTAGATGTTAGAGGATATTCAGAGAATATTAGTCTGTGCTCAAGCGGCTTTAGACAGTTCTTTCAATAGGGAACTAGTCAGAATTAGCAAAGTGAATGTCCTAATACTTTAGCATTTAGAAAGATGAAAACCTTAAAATAAGTCTTGATAAAATAATTAACGCAGTAATGGGTGAGTTATTTGTTCAGATAAGCAAATTGATGTTCTGACTAGATAGATATTTGCCCAGATGAACAAACAGTTTACCCAGAAAAATTGCTTTGCAAAAACGTTTTTGAAGCAAACAGCCAAAATGTTTATTGGTTTGGATCCTGATTTAAAATGTCCTGGATCAAGATAATGTTGACAGAGGTAATCTCAGATATTTTCTGAGGTTTGGTTTGACCTAAGGAAAACCACTTAATCAGTTAGTGTCTCATATTTTTCATAAGCAAAATAAAACTGAATCTCTAAGTAATCACAACATCTTGAACCTTTTGTCAGTCAGCAATTTTATAAAAAAAAATGTGACTATACAGATCCTTCCAAAATTCAGGATAGACAACAATAAAACTTTATTTTTTATATATGGGAATGTGAAACATTTGAAGTCAGCTGATCTAGTTGGCTCAGTTGACCTTGACTTAGAACTCTGGGCTAAATCCAAGTATTTTCCATGTGACTTCCGTCCTCCTTAGAAAACCCGCTACACAAAGCATGTTCCTCTTTGGCAAAATGCAAGAGAATGATGAGAGGGTGAATCAACCACTCAAGCTTATTTCAGGCCTTTTCACATGTTGTGTCTTCTAAAAGCTCCATTGACCAAAGTAAAACTTTAAAATCAAGTCCAAAATTCTACCCAAAATGAAGCTATAAAATGAAAACAAAACTCTCCTTGCCATGAGGCCCTGTCAAGGACAGAAGAATTGGGCCCAATAATCCAATCTACTAAATCCTTTGAAAGAAACCCTCTTAAATTTAGCCTTCAACTTGCTTTAGACATATGGGAAAATGGTCCAGTGTAATATGGTTTGTCAAATTAGAAAGCCTCTTTGCAGGCAGAGAAAAGTACTCAAATATGACTAGCAGCGCTAGTTTCTCCTCACATCATTCATTCTGTCATTTCCACAGATCAGATGATGGTCTGTTAGCATTAGAATCTAATAAAAATGTTGGCATTAGGCCAGTCAAGGAAAACAGAGAATACTGAAATTCTGATTTCCCATGAGACTTCTTCTATGTTAAAGCAATTAAATTTACTTGATAAATCTATCAATTTATAATGAATCAAAAGGAATCTTACAAATTTTATAACCGTGAGATAAAGCAGCTCCAATACCCCTTACTTATTCAAGTATCCCCCAAAGAACTATCACTGTTCAAGTTATGTTCTTCCTTATTTATTTCCAAGCTTTCAATTGCTATTTCCAAAACTACAATGTTCTTTTGCTCCTACGAGAATTCACTATGTCCTTTTATATAACTACCATAACAAAACTAATGAGTACAGGATGAATTATAAAATACAAAATAAGTGTTTAAAATTCCACAGTAAACCAATTAGTAATTCAAGCCAAATTATAATTATAGTTTGTTATTAGTTTTAATATTTTTTAGTTATAGATGGACACAATACCTTTATTTTGTTTATTTCTATTTTTATGTGGTACCAGGATTGAATCCAGTGCCTCACAAATGCTTGGCAAGCACTCTACCACTAACCCACAACCCTGGCCCATAGTTTGTGATTTTTCAAGGAGATAATCCTGAAATGGTATTGGTCATACAGCCAAATGTAAACACTGAAAGAGTGAGAGTGTCAAATCATCAAGTCCACAGTCTTACCTGCAGGTAAGACACAGAGCTAGCGCAACTCATGAGTCCTAGATAGAGCCGTTTCTTTCACTTGAATGACAATGCCAGTAATTTACCAACACTGTGTGATGAATAAAAGGATAAGAATACATGGAATAATAAACAATATCACTGAGACTCAATCTGATATTAGAAAAGTAACTATTTTGATGCTAAATTTTAATTCTAAAAAGTTTGACAGAAGTTAATAGCTCTATAAAAAATTAACATTTCTACACTCTTCCAGAGTGTTCTACCATACACTTGTAAAAATTACTAACATTAAATGTAAAAACAAAGATGTATAGCATATCATGACTGTTTTTACCCTCTTGATATTAACTCTATAGTACCTGTTATTTTTTAAAATATCACAAAATATTTCTGTGAACTTTCAATAATACTAATAATGATACATCCCCTCATACCTGTTACTATGGCTATTTTTGGCACAGATGTGGAAAATTGGAATGTTATACATACACCACTGGTGGGAATGTAAAATGGTGCAGCCACAGTGTACAGTAGTGCAGACATACTGCAGAAAATTAAAAGTAGAGCTATCACATGACACAGCATTCTCATTTCCAAGTGCATATCCAAAGGAAATAACATCAGTAACTCAAAGAGATATCTTACATTTCCATATTCATTGCAGCATTATTCATAATGTCCACCAATGTGTGAGTAATATATGTAATAATAACAATATATAATAGAATATAATTAAAACTAAAAAGAATGAAATTCTGCCATTTGACATACTACAGATAAACTTAGAGAAAATTATGCTAAGTAAAATAAGTGAGATACAAAAAGACAAATACTGAATGATTTGTCTTAAATGCTGAACCTAAAAATATCAACCTCATAGAAACATACAGTAGGGTGGTTACCAGGATTCAAGAGGTAAGAGAAATGAAAAGATGCTGATCAAACTTTCAGTTATAAGGTGGATAAATTCTGGAAAACTGATATACAGCATGGTGATTACAGTAAATAAGAGTATACATTAAAATTTGCAAAGAAAATTAGTTCTAAGTTTTTTTTAACACAAAAAGTAACCATGTGAGGTGATAATATGTTAATTAGCTTGATTATGGTAATTATTTCACAATGTGTATGTGTTTACATATATATATATATATATATATATATATATATATATACCATGCTGTACACCTTAAATGTATATAATTGTTATTTACTCTTTGGGGGAAAATATCCTCCAAAGTGACTTGATATGTCATAAGCAACTAGATTTCTAAATCATATTATTGAAACTATGTTTAGTTACATCTAGAACATTTTATGAACTTAATATATTTGAAATTGCTTTATGTAAATATTCAGTGACAGATATATGCTATTGCTATAATCAGGCCCACATCTACTTCTTGTACCTAAAGTAATAATTGAGGATAGAGACATTCTGATATGCAGAAACTAAGAATATTTTTAATGACTTCACAATCCCCGAAAAACTCCCAGGCCTAGTTTATGCAATATCTCTATTCTTGGTGAAAGAAACAATTTTCTATGGAAGCTTATATAAGCAAGATCCTTTTTTTTTTTTTGTATCATAGT
Organism: Ictidomys tridecemlineatus; assembly: GCF_052094955.1. NCBI lineage: Eukaryota > Metazoa > Chordata > Mammalia > Rodentia > Sciuridae > Ictidomys > Ictidomys tridecemlineatus. Next base: position 176,216,416 of record NC_135483.1, on the reverse strand, counting down.
AGCTTCTTGGTTCCCTGTCAATCCAATTCCTTCCAATACCATAACAACCTATGTTCAGGCAATGTCATTACCAGGTGAGGAAGAATTGGAGCTTTTGGTATTTTATGTTCTACAGCAATTCAGCTATAAAAACTCTAGATGCATCATAGCTCTGGACTATTTCATGTCTGAGTGTGCCATTACAATTCCATGTCCTCCCCCAGCTGTCAGGAACCTCACAACAAACTCCTAAATTACATATAAATCTCACAGAGCAGCTAAAGCTAAAAAGATCTCCCTCAATTTATTCCCATAAACACCAACTAGGTTATGAAAAAAAAATTTCTTGAAAGAATACTTTGAGAGAGAGACCAGGAAAATTATCTGTTCTGGGGGAAAGTATTCTCTAGCATAAAGGCAAAGAGAGACAAAGGAAGACAGTCCCCCACAGTCATGAAATAGTTTCACTATGCAAGTCAATTACCAAATGCACTTCACCCTATTTTTTTTTAATATCAGGCTACAGAAAATCTATTTGAGCAACATGCCTTACCAACATAAAAAAAATTCTTTAAAAGATGAATATGGAAATCATAGTGGGACTGCTAATAATAGCAACTCTTGAAATTAAGGGTTTCCTCAAGCTTTACAGATGAGGAAATTGCACAGTGAGGCTAAGCACTCTTCTAAGGACACCCGGTACCCAAGTGGCAGTGCTGGGATTAGATCAGATTAGGCACATTTGGGGTGGTATAGCTGGCTGTGGACTGTGCTTGAATTAGAACTTTGACTTTTGGCCACAAACAACTTGCTTCTTCTTTTGCATCCAGAAATTAACCAATTCCACCTGTACTGAAGCCTCAGTCTTCATCTGTCCTAGATAATGTCCTTATCTAATAACTTTTCTCATTATTCATTTATTAAATGCTTATTACATACCAGATATCACACTAAATCCTCTGCTTTGTCTAGACTCATTTTATCCAATAAACTAAGTGCTAATATCTTCATATTATAGATTAGAAAATGGAGGTATAGAAAAATTAAATAATTTATCTGTGATATTCCCTTAAACATATGCTTGCCCTATGACCCATTTAAGTATTAACTCAGGTGAAATGAGAAGATTCAGCCACTTAAAGGACTTGCATATAAATGTTCATGGTGTTTTACTTGTAACACTTAATAATTGAACGTAATCAATTGTCTATTGACAGATAACCAACTCATGGCTCAACATTTTATGAATACTACTTAGGAAAGAGCAAAATTCTGAGAAAATAGAAAAAGAGAGAAAATTGTGCATACTAGATGATTTCATTTATATGAAATCCTAAAACAAGGAAAATTATTCATGGGTGTTCTTATTCCAGTTGGAATGTACCCTGTGTGCCATATGTGTTACAAAATACCTTTTTAATATATATTTTTTAATTGCAGGTGAACACAATATTTTATTTATTTATTTATTTTTATGTGCTGAGATTGAACCCAGTGCCTCACACGTGCTAGGCAAGCATTCTACCACTGAGCCACAAACCCAGCTCCTTACAAAATACTTTTTTTAAGGTGTAAGGTACAACTTCTACACTGACTATTGCTAGGAAATTTCCCTTTCATTTTTTTGGAAAATATAAACCCATATTTATTGTGACCCTATGTAAGTCTTTTGCCTTGATCTTCCTTCCTCCTTCATCATCTTCTCCTGTAGCAGCATCTCTGGTTAAATGTGTGTATCTTAAAATAATGTTCCAATTGTATATTTATTCCAAGGTCCTGGGGGAAAACCTAGGAATGTATTCACACTTGGGTAAGTGTGAATTTTGCAAAAAATAAGATGTTCTAACTACTATCAACAAAGATATCTGTCTCTTTCCACTCTTTTGCTCTCCCATAGAATTTTCATCCTGAATAAAGAGAAACTAAAGTGATCACAGGTATTTTTGGTGTACTTTGATCACTGGATCTTTTTACAGACTTACCTAGGATTGTGACAGCTATGTGAAATGGCAGAAGTTGTATTTCTATATGAATAAGCCCCTGACAATGAGAACTGAAAAAAATGTGTGGAATGGTGGAAGAAAATATTTTGAACTGTGCAAATCCAGAAAGTCTCTTCCAATAACCAAACTGATAAAATTATGAGCAAAGAATTTCATTCTTGAGATTGGCAAGTCAAAACTGAAGTGTTCTCCAGTCAGAATAAACTTGGTAATGCAGTATTTGCTATTATAAACATCTTCCACATTTTATCTCTCTTTTTTAATGAGAATCATATGAAATATGATTAATTGGAGTTCCTGTGAAGGACATCAACCTAAAAGCCATGATGTCTGTGTGTAAAATCACATTTTATTCATTGTAACACATTAAATCACAGCATAACAAGTCTTGAGGCTGAAATAAACTTTTCTGAAATATTAGTAGTAGAAAACAAATGTTAATTTAACATGATAGAGAAAACCTCAATTAATTATTTCCTTTATAAAAAGAAATGTTAAAAACTCATCATGAAATGAGGTTATCAAAAAATAGGCAGCCAGAAATACAGGCCAAAATGAGCGTTATGAAGAGCTAATTAATAAAAATATTGACATTTTTCCATTTTTTCTGATATTTTTGTTTGTCAGCTTTGCAAAATTGTGATTCATTGGCATTTATTTTATTGTTCAAAATAAAATTTTGCTTAATTTTATCTTCAGAATTCTATATTTCCCTTAAATAAGGATCCCAAAATGATATAAACTTCCAGATCAACAAAACTGAATTCTCAAGTAAGAGTAGAAATCATATTGGAGGAGTAAAGTTACAGACAAGAAGGCTATGTAATAGCTTTAAAATGTAGGGTGGGCAATTTTGCCTCCCAGCACACATTTGGCAATGTCTAGAGACATATTTAGTTGGCATGACTGCAGAGACTATGCCTGGCACCGAGGTGGCAGAAGTCAGGGATGTCACTCAAATAACCAAGATGGCCCTCCATGACAAATAATTATCTGATCCAAAACATCAATAGTGTCAAGTGAACCCTTGGGGAACACATTCCAACCATATCTAAACCACAGCACTTCAAACCTCAAATGCCTAAAAGAAACCTCAGAAATACTAAAATTGTCTATACTAAGAATGCCAGAGAGAAGATGAAATTATAATTATATCAATGTTAATAAAAGGAAATAGACATTCTTATATGGATTCCTGCGAACCAAAATGAGATGCCGACCATTCCGGATTGTACGAACTAATAGTATAGAACTGTCAAGAGACAATCAGGCGAGAATTAGGAAATCTATTTTCTTGACATTCACACCTACAATTTTCATTAATATCTTAGGAGAGAAGATTGACAAGTAGCATTGAATTCACACTGCCACTATGCCGTGTAACGTGCTGTTGCTTTCTACGTCTCAATTTTCTCACCTGTAAAAAGGAGATAAATATTCTTTGCAGCATTTTAAAGATTTTTTAAAGTGCCTAGTGCCTCTTCCTTATACTCATTACACCGTGTTAGAACTGGCCTGGTATGAGACTCCCACACCACATTTACCCCTAAAGGCCAACACTGCTAGGAGAGATGTCAATGGAAAAAAAAAAACAAAAAACCTAGAGAAAATTCTGAACTTTTAAGTTTCAAAAAGTCAGCCCTGGTATAAAGTATTTAGAAGAATTCCTGCTGAGGAAGGTAGTTATTTTGCTTTGCTTTTCAGAACAGATAAGTGCTTCCAAGGTGGGTAAAGGAAGAAACCAAATGGGTCAAAGTGAGAAAATGGCTCCCTGGTCTCAAAAATACTGATTCTGGTTCTCTTTTAGATCAAGTGGGTAATAAAGAACAAGGAAATGCAGAGGGCAAGAAGACCGCTGAATGAGGTCTGACCCCCCAAAGAAAACCCATGTTTCACATTTATTTATACCATTTCTATTTAAATATGAAATTGCCAAATCACATATTTAAAATTCAGCTTTTTCTTGGTGATCCAAGAAGAAAAATGGCCCACGAATGTGGAACTCCTAGAAGCAGTAGTTTCCTTCAGTGTCTGACACCGTGGAGCAGGACAGTAGAGACAGTTGCATGAGCTGCAAGATAGGGTTGGACAATCTGAAGCAGCCCCAGCAACCTTCCCATAGCCTGATGATTTAGGTCAAATTTAGGCAGAAAAAAAGAAAGAAAGATGAAATCCTGAATTTAACTGAGTTTGTGTTAGTTTGTTTTCAGTTACTATAGTGGAATCCAAGAAGCTGGATACCTTGTAAAGAAAAGAACTTTATTTAGCTCATACTAAATGGAGACTGAAAGTCCAAAATCAGGCAGCCACTTTAATTTAGCCTCTGGTGAGCCTCACCCATTACCCTTATGCCTGGGTCATGTATCACAGCTGATAGTATCACATGGTGAGACAGGAAGCAAGCGAGAGGGTAGGGGCCAGTCTACTTAATTACCTCGCACTAGGCCCCACTTCTTAAATGTCTCACCACCTCCCACATCACCACACTGGGGACTAAGTCCTCAATACATGAACCCTTGGGGAAGATACTCTAAACATGTCTAAACCACAGCACTTCAAACCTCAAGTGCCTAAAAGAAACCTCAGAAATACTAAAATTGTCTACTCATCATTAGATGACAATTTGTAAGTTTAGTTACATGATTACACGCATCAATATATAACTTCGGTAAATCATACACTTACATATATTTTTCCTATATTTCTTAACTAATTTCTGCATTATCTTGATGAAGTCTCAAATTCAAAAATAAATCTAACCCAGTAACAGGAATCTCCAGGTATTTTTAAAAGAAAGACATATGAACCAAGTGGAAGAAGCCAATGTTTTTAGGGAACTTCTTGCTCCTTAGAGAGGAAAGAAGAAAGAATCAATACCCTGCTTAAAACATAGAATGTTGGGTATCTCCTGACAGATTAAGCTTTGAAGAGCAAATTGTCAGGCTTAGCAGAGAGCCGACTGTCCTAGTTAAAGTTTTAACAAGTACTTTATTGAGCAACATACTAGCCTGTATAAAACACCATGGAGCAAAAAGAGGGATAAGAACATTCTTTGACTCAAAGGAATACGAGTGTACTTTTCCGGTTTTACAGTAGAGGACCTACAATATCTACGGAATTCAAAGGCCAAGCCTTATACAGATTCCTGTGAAAATAGGGAGGTCAAAGCCTTGAACCTGATTGACTTGGACCAATTTGAAATAGAAATTAGAGATAATTTTGTCTCAGTAACTTTAATTATCAATAAGGCTGAATCATTCAGGAGCTGCTGCAGGCTATTTGGCTTCTAATACCAGTTGTAAATACAAAGAATAGCAGTAATTTGGTCCTGATTCAGCAATACTTGTTGGGTAGTATAATCAAATGATGCCAGGCATCTAGATAAAATGCAATGTTGGATCTTTTTGAATCTTCTTATAAAATGTTCATCACCTTGCTAGGCGAGGTGGTACACACCTGTAATCCCAGGGCTCGCGAGGCTAAGACAGGAGGATCCTGTGTTCAAAACCAGCCTCAGCCAAAGTGAGGTACTAAGCAAGTCAGTGAGATCCTGTCTCTAAAGAAAATACAAAACAGGGCTAAGGATATGACTCAGTGGGCGAGTGTCCCTGAGTCCAATCCCTGGCCCCCTGCCCCGCCCCCAAAGAAAACTCATGTTTCACATTTATTTATACCATTTCTATTTAAATATGAAATTGCCAAATCACATATTTAAAGTTCAGCTTTTTCTTGATTTTAGTAGTCTATGAGATAAAATGAAAAGGGGAGTCATTACGTTCATTTTATACATAAGAAATATAAGAAAACAAAAGCAAATGAAAGAGATCCCATGTATATTGAAGAAAATTGCATACATATACCCAGGACTGAATGTAATAGACATCTGTCAATTTCTGAGATGGCCAATAAAACAAAAGCAGATAATCTCCCTTGAGTTGCTTCCAAATCCCTCTTTTATCAATACATCAATTCACACTCTCGATCAACTATGAAAATGCTAAGAAGGCAAACTAGGTCCTCTCCCCTGCTCCCCAATGAAAGTCACAGATGGTAAACCCGATCTTTCTGATTGGACCAAAATAAAAAATTACGAGAAGGGATTGACATGCTTCACCGCTCCTGTAAAAGGAACATTAGCCAGAAGTTTTAGAGAAATGCTTGCAAACCCATTTGTGCCTGTCAATAGTATTCACCTTTTCAAGCTACTAATCCATTAGTGACTAATGGCTGATTCAGTATTAAGCTGGACAATAGAAACCACACATTCATTGCAGGGAAAAGCAGTGAACTAAGTTTTGGTTGTTGTTGCTATTGTTGTTTTGTTTGTTTTAGGATGAAAATTAGCACTAAATGGATTTGGGTTTGACAAAAGAGCTGATGGGAGGTAATTCCAACAATTTGTATGAAAATGTAAATAGAAGAAATCTTCCCCTTGGAAATTGAGTTGGCTCTTCCCCATCAGGATCAGCCCTGTGCCACATGCAGTGCTCCTGAAGAGGTATGAAAACTATCAATGAATGAAGAGTATTCTCCAGATCATGAAGAGAGAGATTTTTCGTAGCATTATTTATGTAAGACTTTGTTCTGTTGTACCAAAAAATGCACTGAAATCATTTAAAAGAAAATCATTAGACATAAAAGGACTTTAGGCTACTCAAAGGATACAGTTTATAGTAAAGGCTGAAGGAATGTTTGCTTCTTTTAAACAAGAGGGTAGGAAAAGAAGAAAGCTTGACATCATTTCATATTAATAATGCTTTTCCAGATTGATTCTTGGATGGCAATCTTTTTTTTTTTTTGCCTTAATTGAAAAAAATGTTTGCATCTTGTGAGCTCACTCAGCTCTGACTCAGCACATTGTTAGAAAATGACAATAGTGACATCTACTGCCCAAGCACAGTAACACCATTTCAGGTTGACAAGAAGGTTTCCTGTCCAACACTGACTGAAATCGGATAATGATTTGATAATTCTTTAAAATATTTAAGAAGATGAAGAGATTCTTTACACACAGAAAAGTTCATTCCGTGCTTTTTCCCACAAGTTACTTTTATATGCACTTATATTACCTAAAGCAGTTTTAGAAACATTACAAAAACCAAAATAAAATAAATTGAAAATGTACCGTAAATGGTAGCAGTAAAGACTTCATGGATAATTTTGGACTAATAGACCCCTCTTCCTAAATTTATTTTTTTTCATTAGCTTCCAGACTGTTTTCTAAATCTAATTAGCAATGAAAATTTTCTTGTTAAATTTGGAGAATTTGTTTTTGGAGGCAACTGTGCAAAGCAAGATAGTAAAAGAAACACATGATGTCTTTATAACTTTACCATATTGCTGCTAAGGATTGCTAATAATGAGCTTTAAATGATAATTGTGAATCCCTTAATGTACTTTATATATTAACTATCCTATAGGAGAGAAAGTTTAAAGTTCCTGAGTACCACACACATGGCATTCTAATTAAGAGGAACACAGATTAATTGCATTTGTTATATAAGTGGTGAAGGCCTCCTAGACCTAGACAGTGACAAAAATTAATTAGACCTAGAAGAAAATAGGCTTCAGTCAAAGAATACTTTTTAAAATATGCCATCTGACCTAAGGAGCACACAGGCTTACTAAGGCTATTGTTAAGCTTCAAAATAGGGCAATTTGTAAGAAATTAGTTGGTTGTCTTTAAATACAAAAAAAAAAAAAAAATTGGGAGTCAAGAATACTCTACCATATTTTTTAAATTAATGCAAAAATAGTTTTAAGGACACTAGGCTTCCAAATGATAGTGCTGGGATCAGAACCTCATCAGTTGGCTCCAAACAAATTGCTCGTTCTTTTGAACCCAGGACGAAACCACTTAGTGATGAAAGCCTGAATCTTCATCTGTCCTGGAAAATGTCCTTAGTTATCAATAATTCTCATTAGTTCATATATTGAATATTTATTCTACCTTAGACACCCCAGTAAAATCCTTGGTATCCACTAGACTCATATTAGATGCTAAAATCTCCATTTTACAGATTAGGATATGGAGTTATAGGTAAATGAAGCAATTTACATATGATATTCCCTTCCATATATGCTTGCCATTTTGTCACCATTGCTCCTAGATTACTGCTACCTACCATTCTGACTCAATTTAGGCATTGATCCAAGTGAAATGAGGACAGACAAGCACATAAACTACAAACCCACAGCTCAGCTCCTTCTTTATTCCAAACCTCTTCATCAGTAATATGCCAATATTAACACCATAAGAGTCATTATTATGCAAGTTAAGAAACTTTCTTGTTGTACTGAAGCAAAGCTAGAAGTGGATGGGAGGAGCAAGGTGGAACTACAGAGGAATGATGCTTGACATACAGCCAAAGGTCCTGTGTTTATTACCTGAAGACATGTTGTACTTGAAGTTATAAAAACTCTCTACCCATTTTAGTTTAGTTTTTCTTTTCTCTTCTTTTTTCTTTCTTTCTTTTTTTTCTTTTTCTTTCTCTCTCTCTTTTTTTTTTTTTTTTTTTTTTTTTTTTTACAGTTCTCAGTGGTCCCTGGATTCCATCCTTTGTCTTTATTTTACCAGATATCTCTAACCCCATGCAAAACATTACTCAGGTATGTTGCAGAATTAGAGATTAAAAAGTTATCTTCTTTGGTTTTGTCACAGAAGTCAATTTAAATTAGAGTACTTCAATTGTTTTTCATTTCATCATTTTGTTTACGTTTTTGCTCCTTCAAATTGTCTTCTGTGGTCACATGTATCATTCTGTGTTCCAGTATAAAAAGGTAGCAGAATACAACAGTTACTAATAGGGCACTATGTAAAAAAGTAGATGTGTAACAGATGTGATTCTACAATCTGTATTTGGGGTAAAATTGGGAGTTCATAACCAACTTGAATCTAATGTGTGAAATATGATATGTCAAGAGCTTTGTAATGTTTTGAACAACCAATAAAAAAAAACTGGAGCATGCCTAGCTTTTGTTTACTATCCAATCGGTTATTTTTTTTTCCAATGCAAATGTAAGCATAACTTATTCTTGGTGCAATCCCCATTGTGAGCATCAGCACAGCTGTCCACTTGTTTGAAACAACTCTCATTTCCATAAAATCAAAAGCAGGCAGCAGACTTGGTTTACACAACGGATCACAACTGGATCATGTAAAGTAATAATCTGTACCCTTGACGGACACCAAGGAGAGACTGTCGGCTCCTGAAAACAAGGAAGGAAAATCTGCTTCAAAATTGGGCAATAAAGGAATAGCCAAGATATGGAGAGAAGAACTTTTCAGATATAAGGACAGAAGAAAACTCTGTGTTTATGTGACAAAGATCTTAGAGGAAGTGGAAACATTCTGAATTACAATAGACGATGGAGTAGAAGATGGAGTAAGTCAGTAACTGAGCACAGCAAGGGAAGAGCCCCGGGGTGTTGAGGACACAGAGAAGGCTGGCAAGGGGGAGCCTCAGGGAGACAAGGAGTAACCAGATCAAACTAGGTGGGGATCAATGTCATAGAGACACTGAAGAAGTCACATATTTCAACGAGATTGGGTAATCAATGGCAGCCCAGTGTGGGAGAGGTCTGGGTTGTGACTGCAGCCCTGTGAGTGATTTCAGGCAAACTTGAGCCTTTGGAATCAGCAGAACCAATGAACAGATGGCAGAATAAGTTAATATACTCAGAACTCACCAGAAGATTCGGCATTAAGCTGAAAGGCATCCAGGCAAGGAATCAGGTAACATACATGATTTAGGAAGGCAGGAGGCAGGTGAAACCAGATGGCAGAAATTTGGAGCCTGGGATAAGACAGTGGCCAACATTCATGCAACCGATTCTGCAATGCCACAGAATGTCAGCAGTAAGAAAATTGTGATTTTCAAACCAAGATACTAAGTACATTTGGTCTTATGCTTTTAACTTCCTGACATAGAGAAATCTCAGAGTGAATCCAACTTAAGTCCCATAAATTAAAATGCAGTTAGATTTGTGTACGATAATAAGTGGGAAAATATGGAGCAAAGATACATGTTACCATCAAGGGGGTACGCAGTGAGGGCTATGAAATCTGAGAGAGACGCCTTTTGAAGTTTTGTGCCAGGGAAGCAGCATGTGAGGAACTCAGTCTGGTACTGGTGCTATGAGAGAACAGGAAGGCTAGGAAGCTGCATCAGAATCAGCAAAAACTGTTTTTGGAAAACAAAGAAACATGGTGTCACGGTTTAGTTCAAAGGTTCTTCTCTGCTTTACTCATAGCGATCTTCTACAAAAGAGTCAAATATCCTGTCAGTATTAATATCAGAGGACAGAGCTCATGCTTGCCTTACAAGCTCCTTGTGCTACCTGGAAATTCTTTTGCTCCCAGGGGAGATGCTTTGACCCTTCCCCTATGGGATGATGTATAATCCCAAAACCTAATTGGATGGCACTGGGAGACAGGAGAGATGGACAATAACAAATCTCCTAATCGCTACAGTAATATGTTTAAATTCATTAAATTGTACATTTCTTGAGGAGAAAGAACATGCCTCATTCCAAAAGTTTCAGCACTTTTCATCTCGAAATAAAAGGTTTATTGGATCAAGTTGTATAGGTGGTTTCTGTGTTAATAGTTTAGAATGCCCTTTTATTACAAAGTTAAGTTTGGGAAAATCATCCACTACTTAAAATCCAAAGTAAAAAATATTTTATTTCCTCAAATTCTGAAAACTACCAAGAATATCCATGTATATGGCACTTTGGATGGAGCACATTCTATGATATTTACAAGTTAAGAAAAAAATCAAGAATGAAGTCTGCTCAGAGTCATTCATGGTCACAAGAAAAATAAATGTAATATTTTGTTTTGATAAAATTAATAATTTATGCAGGAGAAATCAAGCATTAGGAACATTTTAAATTAGATATTGGAAAAATTCTAATCTGTCCTTTTAAGGCATGTTTATTAAATTTTACTATAACAATAATCAACCCACATTAGTTGGAACACTTAAGTGACTTCTCTATAAGAAAATATTTTTCAAAGAAAGAAAGCAACTTTTTATATTGTGGGCATGCAGAAATTATGTATATGGCATTGAGGAAATTTATGTTTTGTCACTATAATTCATAACATTTATTTCTGAGGAAAAATTATTGATAGCAAATGATTTCAACATGCATATATAATTGCCAATTATTTTCTTCATGACACCATTTACATTCACAGATCATTAGCGCCTCCTTGTGGTTATATATATGAATATTTTGCATTTAAGGTGCTTTCATACCTGAGAATAATTTTAAGATTTGGAAGTACCTTGTTTCAACAGATTATTTAAAACCCAATGCAAAGTATTCATTTATTTGTAAACATATATATCATAGATCCACATATGTTGTATACATGTATACAAATATGTACAGATTGTACAATATACATACATAAGTTAAGATCTCAAAGTATCATGTGCTTCATATAAATGTCCATGAAATTTATGATGATCTCAAGCATAGCTCCAAGGATACCTCCTCAGTTTTCTACACTTTCAAAATTATAAAGGGGCTTTTCAGCTCCCAATAGCCTTGATCTAGAGTGGTTCTCAAACTTGACTGAATGTTAAAATTATCAGAGATATTAATAACAACAATAATAATATCATGTCTGAGTGTCACCATACAGAATTAATAATAATTCCTGAAGATAGGTCTGGGAACCTATAGTTTTGTAGCCAATGTTTTAAACCTTTGATCTAAAAGTTGTGCATATGAATTCTTCAATAGGAAAAATATAGGAGGAGAAAAATAAATGTTGAATCTTATCATTCAACACTACATGGTTTTGCACAGGGAGCATTATGACAAAATTACAAGAATGAGAACAGGTATTTTGCCTTCCAGAGACTTCAGAACTATCTTACGAATGTACCAGATTCGCTCATTAAAATATATCATGTGTAAAATAAATAGAGACCACATAGAAAGAGACATGGAGGGACTGAGTTTTCTGGAGAAAATATCTGCCCAATTTGCAAATCTGTTATCACATTTTGATCAGTCTCTGGCCAAATGGACAGATGTTTGTTTATATTTCAGGTTCTCGGGTAATTAATCCCAGTTTGAAACACTTCAAAATAATCAGAATTTGTATCTTAGATGTTTAAAAAGTGTTATATTAACTTTTAGACCATTGCAAAAGCCAAGCTTTTTTAATGAAAAGCCCTGTTTTACTGCCAGTAGACACCTAAATACACTCTGCAGCTCATATTAATAAGACTGGATGTAATTGAATGTCAGCAGATACGATGATTTATAAAGTACTTCATACCCTGTGTATAATGAAAACCCTTGGCACTGAGTCCTAATATTTGATGAAACTTGATAGTGGCTTTATTTCCAATAGCCAACTTGACCTAGAACTTTCTATCATTTTTATAGTGATCTACTTTCTCTCATTTCTACCTGTGCCTCAGGTTTGCATCTGAAGGGGGAAAATTATATAATTTGAATTTTTGCTTTTTTTTTCCTTCCTTCAGCTATTGGGTACATTTTCAAGGTAATAAAATAACATTTCAGAAAATGCATTGGAAGTACATGTGTTTAAACAAATGTAGACTTCTCGAAAGCAGACACCTAAGAAAATCAAACATTTGCTGAAAATACTTTTTTGAATTCATATTTGGAAACTGCTCCCTAAGCTGATAGCATATTTTTGAATATGTACTTCCATTACAAAACATGGCTTTGGGTGATGGATTTGAATTGTTTGGACAGCATTAAAAAGCATTTGCAGCCAAGACTAATGGGTAATTGCATTAAGCTGGGTAATGAATAAAATAAAATAAAACAAAACAAAATTAAATTTAAAAGGTGTTTGTGTCCATAATGTATTAAGCATGATGGAGGGAGTGTGGCAGACATAAATTAACTTTAAAGGCTATTTTTAAACCATTCTTAAAGCATCAAAGACACATTTTCCAAATAATTTCAGCAACTGCAGAACTTTGTGCACAAAAGTCTTGCCACAAGACCCCTCATTTAAGGGTAGAGGGGTAGTATGCTCGGCTGGTATAGGTTGCCCCTATTATTGAAATATTTAGTGAAGTATTTATTAAATATTTATTAAATTGAAATGATGTTGAATTGAAAAGCAATTATAATTAAAGTGTTTCCATATACAAAGAGGATTGAATATATATCATAAGCATATAGCTCAATTATCACAAAATGAACACACCCATGCAACTAATATCCAGATTGAGAAAGAGAACAGTTAGCCAGATTTATAAAGTGATTCAATGCTTCACATTCACTTATAATAAAGATAATGTTGTGAAACAAAATATGTTGTAAAACATAACCTAGAAAATTGCAATTGCAATTTAAAAAGCAAGTTCATAGTTCATTTCAATCTGTTAAATTTAAAATATATTAGCACTATAGTAAGTATGGGATGCTTTAACTAAGCATACTTCATAAACACTTTGATAATTAAACATTTTATAAAGGATTTGAGAGAAAACAAGGAATGACAAGCAAATTTTTAAGATTTCTAACATTTCCCATCTTTTAAAATGCAAAATTCACATTTGAAAGATAAAATTCATAATTTTGATAACATTTGATTGTATATTTTAATTCTTTGATATTAAAACAAGCTTTCTAAACATTAATCTCAAATGTTAATGTCCATATTATTCACCTGCAGGATGTTATTAAAATGCAGACCCTTCATTCCCTATGGCTGTGCAAGGGCCCAGAGATCAGCATTCTAAGTTCCCAATCCGTATCAACTTTATTAATCCTTCAATTGCAACTTCCATGGCAAGAGTGGGGACCTGGACTTAAAGGTAACTATAATCACATAATAGTCTATCCTTCTCTTTCTAGTTCTTTTTACTTATTTATTTATCTATTTTTTATGGACACAATACCTTTACTTTATTTGTTTATTTTTATGTGGTGCCAGGGATTGAACCCAGTGCTTCATGTATGCTAGGCAAGTGCTCTGCCACTAAGCCACAACCCTGGCTCCCCTTTATAGTTCTTTAAACATTTTTCTTGACCCCCAAATGTGCTGTTGATTTTTCATCTCTTTTCTGGATGGTAAAAATATAAAGGTCCAGAACTGTGGATTGTCTAATTCTTTATGCCTTCAAAACGTTCTCCCTGCTTCCCCTTTCCCTGACTTATTCCTCTCTCACTTCCATACCTGCAAGTTCCCGTACACACTTTGATTTCAGTTTGGTCTCTAGCTCCTCCTAATGCCCACCTTCATTCTCTAGCTGTGGCTCTATATAGTAAAATGAAACTGTAATATCAATGCCATGCGCCCATAAAGGTCAGAAAGGTCAATGATTCATCAATTTTTTAAAAAATCAATTCTGCTTAAAAACAAACAAAATCCAGAGACAAAGAAGGCAGCTCTGCCATAATATTGCAGTTCATCACCAAATCTCATTATCTGATAAATTTTTACAACCTTGAAATAGCCCTTGTCTTTATGTGTTGGTCAATTTAAAAAAATCAATTCCTTTTATATCAATTTTGCAAGATTGAGGTGGAAATTTTCAAGAATTCAAAAGAGGGGTAAATGATTTCCGGTATGAAAACAGAAACCTATGCTAACTTGAAAGGTTATAAGGTAAAAACAGAACATAGAATTATAAATGCAATTATGACCCAGTATTAACAGCTTTGAATAGATGGTTAAATTTTCAAATAACATAGGATTTATCTTGCACAAATTTTTAACTTAAAAACTTCGTAATTAAGGCAATAAAAAATAACATTTAAGCCATGACAAAAAAAAAAAAAAGAAAAAAAAGTCTTGGTAATGTTTCTTTAATGACAAATTTGGAGAATGAGAGAAAGAAAAGAAATTTATCATAAACTGGATATATGGACATTATTTAGTAATTTGAAGTATTTATTAAATATTTATCAAATTGCTTAGAATAGAATTTTCTGATCTGAAAATTCTATAATTGTTAATGACATATACAGATGTATAGATAGTAAATCAGAAAAATCAGTTAACTCTGAATCTTTCCAAGACAAATTCATGTATATTGTTCCATATGTCTATGAATTTCTTCAATTTCTCTCTCTAGTAATCAGATCCTAATTTTTAATTCTCATTATAATCATGAAACTAGAGTGACAAGTAAACATGCCAAAAATAATTCAATATTGATCTGCATTTCTGGTCCATCCTAAACTAGAATGGCCTAGAGACCTGGTCTGAGAATTGAACTTAAGACCCAATTTTGTTCCTAATCCTAATTAACTTGTGATCTGGAACTGTCAGCTAAATTCTGACTTCTGGTGTCTGACTCTGGGACAAATTTTTGATACTAGACAGGAAGATTTTCAAGAGTCCCAGGAATAAGATCAGAATCTCGTGTCATTCTGACCTTAAACCCAACTTCTAGGTTCTTGGCTTAACTCTCAGGCCTAGACATCTTTGTCTCTATTTTTTGGTCTCTCTCTGGCAGCTCATGTCTGCTTTGGTTTCCATCCAAGACCAAAGTTCCTCCGGGACTGCAAAGTCCTCTAGGACTTCACAACACGTTCCTAATACTTGAGACTTTCCTCCAAAATATAGTAAAATGAAACTGTAATATCAATGCCATGGGCCAAGCTCCATTCTTCACCTTGACCCTCAAACCACCGAGACTTTTGGCTGCTTGGCTCACCTCAACCCTCTTGATTCTGAGATTGGTCTGCCTGCTGCCAAATCACTCCTTATGATAGGGCCTGTCTACCTTGGTTTCATAAGGTTTCCTGGTCCCACTCAGGACCTAGCTTATGAAAAGAACAAAGGCGTGGAAATAACACTAACCTGAAATGTCAGGGTCTAGGCATGGGATGACGGTCTAAGGGTGACAAACTGAAGACACCATGGCAACAAGGCAAATAGTTCAGGTGGAAAATGAGTGAGCAAGAAGAGAAGGTTGCATCATGGAGTAGAAGGTTTTTCTTACGGAATACTATTGTCATGAAGATCAGCAGATTAAGAGAACAAATAAGCATAAACAACTGCTACTAATAACAGTCCTGACATCATGGTAGGGAGAAGTTCATTTTCCACAGGTCATTCAAGGTGCACTGCTATGCCAAGTATCTGTATTTCTTACCAATGTCTCAACAATGGGAGGCTTTTATTTAAATAACTGGGTCTACACTGAAAGAAGAACTCAGATCAGCACTGACTGTTCAGGATTTATTTGAACGAATTTACTTCCTTGAATTATTTCCTTTCCTTGCTCTGCCCTATATACTGTTCCTATATTTTAAAAGAGCAAGAAAGGATCAGCATGCAACAGTTATAATAGATGGCCAATATTTGAATATCTGGTTATTCTTACTTCATCAAACTCTGCTTCTTCAGTCACTTGTGATATTTTCTGATAACTGATTGTTTTAAAAACTCTGATTTTGACCAATGGCTTGTCTTTAACAAGTTCTTAAAAATAAAAACTTGTCTGTGCATAAAAATATGGGTTCCTGAGATGATAGATTTAGAATTTCCTGGTGTGACCTAGAATCTGCATTCACAAACTAACCATGTCATTCTGATGCTGCCATTCAGCAGAGGCCACCAGAGCAATTGCTGTGCATTCATTTTAATTTAGTCCCTCTTTCTAAAATGTTAGGAGGCAATAGCTTTGTTTGGTGAGCACAGTTGTTTTAAAAAATGAAGATAGCTTAGGTCTATTTAAGCTGAGTGTGCTAACCTCTCAATTCCCAAAGCAACTCAGCAACTCCAGAGGATTGTTAGATACCTGGGTCCTTGAAGCACTGGAATTCACTTTTCTTGACCTAACTTATTCAAGGAAAATTATCTGTTGCAAAAAAAAAAAAGATAGTTAAGCAAATAAGATAGAGGAGGAACTGTGATGACATATTGTTTAGTTCAAAGAGGCTTCTTTTCTTTTTGTTATGGAGATATCCAAGAGTTGGAAATCCCAATAGCCAATGTTAACTTAAAGAGTAAGAACCATCTTTCCATTATAGTATTTTTTAAAAAATTATAAATAAGACTTGAGTTACATTTTTTTGCACAATGGTTTTCTAATAAAGGTAATACTTTTAAAAAATAATCCATGATGCCTGAAGAGACATGAAATCATTCTCAAATACTGGAGATTATTTTAAGTATGGGTAACTTAAGTAATTTTGAAAATCCAGTAAAAGTTTTTTGAACATCATTATATTTTAGACAGTCAATGACCAAAATATGGTTGTAATAAAATGAAAAACTATTTCTAATCTTCCTTGGGTTAATGAGAACTTACATATTAATATAGGTTATATATAGGTATGTGTTCATGGATACAGCATAGATAGTTGAATAAACAATTCCACCTTTTTGGAGGGTGGGTACAATGTACTAAACTCAGGGATGTTTAACTATGAGATAAATTCCAAGCCCTTTTTATTTTTATTTTTTTTATTTTGAGACAGGGTCTTGCCATGTTTCTAAGGCTGACCTTAAACTTGTGACCCTCTTGCCTCAGCCTCTCAAATCTCTTGGATTACAGGCATGCATCACCATGCAAAAATTACAATGTTTTAAGGCAGAAATGTAAAAAAAAAAAAAAAAAAAAAAAAAAAAAAAGAGTGAGTACTAAACAATGCTCTCTCAAAGAAGAAAGAGTTTTAGCTCTGGACATGAATTTGTTTTGCAGGTTTAGCATTTTTATAGATAAATAGTTATATTAGGTCAAAGAAAAAGGAAACCAACACCCACACAGTAGTTTTGTGTCTTTTTTATTCTTTCAAATATCTACTTATTCTTAAAACCACAGTGTCTACAACTAACATCATTCTGTTATAAAAATAAACCTTCATACAAGTCCTTATTTCTAAACACATAGCATAGAAAACTTATCCTGGGTTTGCATCTGTATGAAGAGTTAGTGTTTACAGTTATTTCTTTCATTTATCAATCAAGTGTATATTAGAAACAAATTACATACCTTCTTCATTATCTAGATATTTCATTATAATTGGGGAATAAAAATGACCATTATATTTTTTTTGTCTCATTCCCTAATATTTTGAAACAATCTCCATTTTTATAAATGTGAATTATTTCTGACTGTTTTCATGTCTATAAGGCACATGATATCCAAATATTAGAAAAATAGAAATTCCCAATTTAGTTATCCTAGAAAAGCTATTATTTGTATATTTTTTGTAGCTCATGGACATTTAATATGAATGAATCTGATATTCTGTTTCTTTAATATTATGTCATTTACTCTTGAACTCTCAAAATGACTTTGGCAACACCCCAAGCAGAGGGTGTTACACGTTTATCTGTTTAATCCTAGGTTGAGCAACAAAAACTGCTTTTGTTCAAAGAATAACTAACAGATGAGTAATGAAGTCCCTTACTCAAAGCCAAATTCCATTGTCAATAAGAGGAGATTTGGACTGCACAGTTTCATTTAACAATTATGTTGGAATTTAGTTTTTCTAGCTAAAGTCAGAAAATGACTGGTCGTTTAACCAGGCTATTATTTCTCAAGAATACACCAAAAATCCATGAAGTGTTTTCAACTGTTCAGTCCTTCTAGAAAGGCTCTCAGTCTTGTGTTATTCATAAGCTGAAACAAATTGGTGTTTCCCTATTATCAGCAGAAGGCTTGTGTTTTGTCGTTGTTGTTATTTTTGGTAGATTTTTTGAAAGCTGTAGGGGTTTCTCTGATTTTGTTTGGTTTCGCTTTGTTTTGCTTCTTTCCTAAATAACTTGTAGTGTTCATTTAACAATGGAGTCGAAGTGGAACTAAGAAGGCAATTCTTTAAGTATTTCCAAACTTTAATTCCCAGGACCATTACTATTATTATATAAATATTTTTGCCCTTAAGGCATGATACAAATAGAATAAGGACATATCCACTATCAAAATGTAGAAATTCAGGGTCAATGAGAAATAGACATCAATGGACTTTTGTTGTTGGGGAAATGAATTTATTTAGTTATCTATTTATCTTTCTATCTATCTGTCATCTACCTACCTTTACTTCTGAAACTGCCTACTGTTTAGATAGGAGAATATCTACCCTAAATTCTGTGGGGGCACATCTACAACATTGCCCATGGAAAAGCTGGTTACAGACACATTTTCAATAGATTTATATTATTTTTACATTTAACTTGAGAATTAGCAGTGTTCTGGCCACAAAATTATTTACTTGCTCAGACATCATATTTTCACATTTTTGGAATGGATCTTATCTTTGCTTCATTTTATACACACATTTTTCTATCATCTTTCTTTTTTCTTCAGCAACCACTCTTCTGATAAGCTTTGACTTTCACATGATGATGTTAATTTTTGGTGTCATGTTTCTATAAGGTTCCTTTCTTGAGAACACCAGGATTTATGAAAGTGCCTGTCTTCTCTCCTGGGAACACTTACTGAATCTAACAGACTTGGGCTCTGAGAAACGAATACGAGTCTCAAGCTGCCTTTAATGCCACCCATGCTTTTAAGCCTATTTCTTAATTTTGAAGCTTCCCCATAACCCAGAATCAGTCAAAGAATTATTTCTAGTTTCTAATGCTGAAAGAACTCTGACTGCTTATTTACATGGCACAACTATCACCAGGAAATGTTTAGAATATGGCATTTTAGCATCCGTGAAAAATGAGAACATAATCTTGTCTTAAACCTGTAAACTTTCCCAACACCAGCACAATAGAATAGTCACTAATAAAATTTATGTTGAGGGTCACAAGTGGCGGATCAATGCATGAGTAAGAACATATGCCTTGCTTTTCTTTTTTTCTTTTTTTTCTGTAACCACAGCACAGTTAATCTAATAGTTTTTCACTGTTCTTTGAACCCTCAGGTAATGACTATAGATAAAGACAGGATATTAGGTCATCTAATTATCTGATTTATGGTTATATGTTATACATGTTTATATTTTCAGATTTTTCACTATGATGACAAAAAATTTAGACCTGAAGGAGGCTGTTTATATGAAGTTTCTGAAACATTCATTGGATTTATCTAAGGATTCTAATGGGGACTTTCTGTGTGGTCTCTTTCAAGTTTATTGAAATTCAAAGCAATTAATTGAAGTAAAGCCCTCTATTTGTGCATGTGTTCTGAGTAATTAACTGACGTGAAACACATGTATTGCTAATCTTGCATGCTGTGATTAAGACAGAAATGAAGACATCCATCAAACTAGATTACTTCTTCATCAACGAAGCTCAGAAATATCTCTACAGCTGTTTGGCTCATTTTAATTGTATCAAAGCTACTCATTTCTTGGGTTTAACTGAGGCACTACTTCTCTCCATTAAAAAAAGAGAGAATAGGGAAACAGTTGAGTGTGCTAATCAGCATGTGAAAGGAATCACAATATATGTAAAGGTTTCTTCACTGGTAAAATTAAATTAGCTAAGGAAACAAAAGGCATTTGTATGTTTATAGATCTATTCTTACACTTAAATGCACAAACACAGAACTTGGGAGACCAACTGGACCCTTGCTTCCAATATCAAACATGCCTACAGGATTCCCTCTAACTCCTTTATTTGAAAAAAAGAGCAGGAGAGATACTACTTTCCATGATAAAAAGAAAGAAAGAATTCTAATCAATGATCTAAAAGATATATTTGTTACCTTTTCCTTGAGTTAACATCCCTCTTTTTCAGTAAGACTATAGGCTTTAAAAACATCTAATTACTCCAAAAATAAAGGCAACTTACTCAACCAATTTTTTTTTTTTTTTTTTTTTTTGGTTAGTTACTCAGAATTGTCCCTAGTATATAAACTTGGTGTTGGGGTTACTCAACAGATCTGGGGAATAACAGAATACGACTAGAAGTTGTCTCAGAATAATGAATGATTTGACACAAAGTGATTTCTTAAAAGCCAAAGTTACCATTTCAGGAAATTCATTCTTTTGTGGTTCAGTGAGCCACAAGGGAGGTGAACTGAACAGAATGAAAATAAATCAAGTTTGGACATTCCATGGATATAGAGCCCTTTCTTTGGCTATCTCAAAATGCTGCAAGAAGCACCAATTCTCATCTCTCTAATGTGATTTATCTACTGAGATTCATCTTTAAAACTAAATAAGTGAAAAAATGTGAACCTAGTCATTTAAGACAGAAATATATATCCATAATCATAACATAAACCAGCAAAAATACCTTCCTGTTGAATTATAATTACTTTTAACTATTAGCTATGAGAAAGAAAATTTTTGCTTTAATTAACATGTATATTTTTTCTCTACTCTTTTAGATTTAAGGATTCATATGATATTCATCTTGATAAGTCTTCAAGTTGAGGACAGACCAAACATGACTATAGACTCTCAGACTTTAGGAGTTAGTGGTTCAATTGAAAATGCAGAAACACTTATAGATGTGTGGTGACAAAATGGATAAACACTACACTTTGCTTAATTTTGACAAGCAAATATTCATCATAAACACACAAACACACACACACACACACACACACACACAAGCTGTACAAAGCTTTAAAAGTGATGTTGAAAGTAATGTGTATATTGAACAGAATTTAAATATTGAAAGTATCTGTATGCTTTACAACTTTAATTACAATTACTCAATCAAATGGTGATATTAATGCTAAATAATTTGAAAAGCAGAAAAAAATAGAAATTGGAATGGCCTATAATAATTAAAAATGCTATTATTAAAAGGAATTTATTGATACTATATCCTGCTAAATTTTAAAAGCAAGCTATGAATTGGCTCCTATGTTCTATACTATATCATATAATACCACAAATATTGTATTATATATAATAACAATCAACTATATAAAATAAATAACATTATCTATTTTTCTGTGAATTACATATTCCAGAAGAATGTACAATAAAATTTTCATTATAGCCATATAAAATGGTGAGAGTGTATTCATGACTCCTAATCATCTTTGTGTCGTCTAATTTTTCTACAGTAAATATGTATTC
This sequence comes from Ictidomys tridecemlineatus, assembly GCF_052094955.1. NCBI lineage: Eukaryota > Metazoa > Chordata > Mammalia > Rodentia > Sciuridae > Ictidomys > Ictidomys tridecemlineatus. The sequence continues at coordinate 176,194,478 of NC_135483.1, read as the reverse complement.
CTAGTATGAAAGTTGTCTTTCTTTAATTCTAGAGCCTCGGGCTCATTCTGGCAGTTAGTTAACCATATGTGACTCAGTCTCCCCCGCCTTTCTAATAAAATATCCATGGAAACACAACAAACAATGAAGTTTCTCAAGAGCACAGAAACTCAGCCGAGTTCCTCCTAAAGGATTCACTCCTAAGTACAACCTGAATGAAATACATTGAGAAATAATGAGCAGCCCAATCACAGAAGACTGCTCCCTCCCCTCTCATTCCTCCTGCCTCCAAGAACTCCTAAAACAGAGATGCAGGGCCTCAGACCACAAAAACCTAAACACTGTGGGTTTTCACAAATTGCCTGCTGAATGTCAGCATAGTATTCTGTTCTGACATCAGGTCTTCCCTTCTTTTATGAGCATTTGCAGGGTCGTGCTCACAATGATCTAATAGGGCCAGGGGATATGAAGAACCCACTGTGGAAAATAGAAAAGAAACCTTAAGAACAGCAGGAACTTAAGAATTAGAAACTGCAATTAATCTAAAGAAGAAAAACCCAAACCAGTCAGAACAGTCTCTTCTCCTTGGAGGCAGATGCCAAAGTGGAGACAGAATCTGTATCCCTTCAGGAAAGAAAAGGAGCACAGGAGCTTCCTCTGCCCAGGAGACTGGGTTATTCTTAAACCAAAGCCAATGAGATAGAAACAGTCATATCTCTTTCAGGGAAATGCCCACAAAGCTCAGAAAGATAAATATTTAGCTCAAAATCACATAAAAGAGATCGTGAAATTCTGAACCCTCATTATCCACCTCACTGGTACCCCAAATAACGAGGTCAGTGTTTTAAATTACAAATGCCCAAAGGAAAAAAAAATGATCAAAGGGAAGCATCAATGACCTATGTGTTTTTATTCATTCTGTTTTCAAACTAATGGTTTCCTTATTTATGTAGTGGTTCTGGTTTTTCTTGAGCCAGTGAAAGTGATAAAAAATTATCATTATTATGATTTATTTATAGAAAAACAATTGAACAAATAAACACAGCCAACAGCCTCCTGGAAGTCCCTCATCCCCATGATCTATCATTATTGCAATAATCATTGATGGTGGGATTTAATTCGTCTCTACCAATAGTTTATTAACTGCTTGAGAAGAGGAATGATATCTGTAACTAACTGTATGATTTCTCTATATCCAGTTTTACCTTCTATTTGAACGTTAAAATATTTTTTAAGAGAAAATTATGGTGGTAGGATCACTTTTTCTTTATGAAACTTTTACATTTTTCTTGAACTTTCAACTATAAATGGAAATTCTGCCTAAATTTTGTTTGATAGAAGAATCAAATGGTCTCAACCAAGGACAACAACCTTCCAGTTCATACCAAACAGGACTTTAAGTGCTACTAAGTCCACTGTCAGCTAAGGAGAAGCGTAGATAAGGAAAATTTTACCAACTAATGGAGATCATTTTTATTTGAAAGAGGATAACCTTTTACTGATAATCTAATATACAAGCTTAGTGTACAATTAAAGCAATTATGTCATTATTATTTTGTTTCTTCTACAGATTAATAAATACGCCTCCATATGTAGCAATCGGCGACCTGTAAGGAAGATAAAATGCTTTTTCCATAAAAGAGGTAGAAAAGTCAATTAATCTAGGTTTTGTATCAAATAGCCTTTGATTTGATACTTCATATTAATTGTTTTTAACTGTGTGAATGTTATGTTATTTAGTGTGTCTAAACCACAAATGGCTCCTGGCAAGACCTCATACCATTACAACGAGATTAGCAGAGGAAAATTAAAAAACACTCATGGGGATTGTTTGTACTGTTTTTTTTCTCTTGGGTATGTTTTGCTCTGTGGGATAGAAGACAGTTTAAAACAGCACTGGATGAAAAAAGAAGCAACTGACCGCAGGTTGCGAGCATGCTTCAGTGAGGCAGAGGTTTCTACAGCTCCAGCTCAGCAAAGGGGAGTTTTCTAACGGTCCCCTGCTGACTTCAAATGTGTTCACAGCCCGCACACAGCAGCCACAGTGGAAACTTACCGGTGTGATAATAATCACTTAGAGTGAGACTGTGGCGCAGACCCTCTTCCCCCAACCAGAAATCCCCTGAGTAAAAGCTGCACCCCCTGGGGAGATGCAGAGATGCAAAGACATGAAAACAGGTGTATCTTTCCCTGACATTCAGAAAAACTGGGTATGAGCAGTGTCTCACTCTTGATACTCTCAGAGTCCAAAAGTTAGCAGAAGCACAGTGTTGCCTAATTTTTAGCCACGGGCCTTAGAAGTGCCTTAATACATTTGTTGCAACCATTTTTAATATGTAAAAAAGAGATAATTCTTGCTAAAAGAAAAACGAGTTTCTGGTGAAACAGAAATAGACAGGGTGTGTGTGTGTGTGTGTGTGTGTGTGTGTGTGTGTCTGTGCTTATATGTAAATAAAAACCTTGCCTCTGGGATTTGAAGTGCAGGACAGAATAAGAACTATTCCTTTTATATTTTACATTTCTGCATTGTTTGCATTTGTCACAGTCACCACATAGGGCTTTTTAAATTATTTTAAAATCTCTCCTTTTATGATGACTTTAGAAGGTGAACTGTGTTTTCTAAGAAAGCTTCTCTAACTTTTTACAAAAGGTGTGATAGAAGTAAATACACATAACAAAATGTCCTTCAAGAATCAACATTAAGGATCATTAATTTCATGAAAGTAATTTTTAATGACATTCAACATTTATGTCACTTTCCAAATTACAAAGTGCTTTGCCCATTTATGGCTACATTTAAAGCCATGATAGCCCTCTGAGGTAGTTATCACACTTAGGAAATCATGACACTTATATTAAGATATTATAACAACACATTTAAGGAGCAATATAATAAAAGTAAATCTGAAAATATCCACATCCAAGAAAACATTCCATACCATCAACATATTTTGGCTACACTGAATTGAGATACCATGGAATGTTGTCGAACCATTCTCTAACAAGAACACAAAATGCTGGTACTTCACAGTATCAAAATCTCACTCAGCAATTGGGACAAACTTGTGAGGAATGAACATAACAAAAAGCATAAAAGAGGAGCTGTTCTTCACACACAGTGGCCATAGTGATGCCCCTCAGGAATGCTGACATTTTATGCATTCTCTCACACTTCCTTATGTGCCACTCTAGTGGTACATATTATTACAGAAGGTTGGAAAACAAAATTTCTGAGAAATCAAGAGCACGTTCCCTCTACAGCTGTGGCTGCCAATGCCCATGGAAAACTAATCTTACCCACAGATTTAAAAGGTCTGTGAGAGCAAAATGACAGCCTAATTAGGGACACGGGTTTAGAATCACCCAGGGATCATTCTGAATACAGATTTCCCAGGGCAGGCCAAAATGAAGAGAAGTCCAGGGAGCAGGGATATGAACCCCTCACATACCTATGTGTACTCAATATGGTCATATTTAATCTTCCACAGGTGACTAAAAGGCCCTGATTATGACATATTTATAGAGGAACCTAGGATAACAAAAAAGAAATTTTAAAAATCTAGTGGCAAAATTATTTAAAGATATATACTCCATTTATCTAATTCCAAGATTGACTATTATTTGTCTGCCTTTCATAAACTTGCTCTAACAGTCAATTTAATCTGTGTCCTTACATTATGTTAATCTAAATCATGACTACCTCAACATTAGGCCACTCTGGTGAAGGAAAGTTGCTATTTGCTAAATTTCTCTTATTGGTGTACAAGAAATTTTATAAAAGTTAAATATCAGAAACTTTTCGTAAGAAAATGAAAAAAAACTCATCAAGAAAATAAATTCCAGTTAAATGAGCAGTTTCTTGTGTATAAGCATGGAACCCTTCCACATTTTTCTATCACAAAACACTCATAATCCTGGCAAATGTGACCCACTGGCATCAATTCTCCTATCCACATTGCTTTCTGCAAAAGAACTCAGGGGTTTATGGATATATGGATGCTCAATCATCACTCCAATATCCCCATATGTAGGAGAGAATAGTTAATATTCTCTCTCTCTCCATACACACACACACACACACACACACACATATATACACATATATATATACAGTGTGTATATGTATATATATAGTATGTGTGTCTGTGTGTGTGTGTGTATATATATATATAAAATTGAGGCATACACATATTAATAAGTTAACAGGACTCTGTAGCTAGGCCAGGAATAGAATCCAGGTTATATATTTTTAGACTAGTGTCTCTTTGATTTTCACACACAATATGATACTTACCCATATGCTTTAAAAGGACTCAGCTTTCAGCAAGGAGTGTAGCATGAAAGAGAATTTGAATAACCCTAGAACTGAATAAAAATCTGCGTGGCATGGGCACAAGTGTGTTTAAGTCTTCTCTTTAAGCCACTCATGCATTCCTTCAAATTTTTTTTTCCTCCTTCCCCTCAAGCTCTGCTCTCCACTTTTCCTTATGCTAAGGAAACATATAGCTCTCAAGCATGTAACAATGAAAACAGCTGGTATTATTGATGCAAATTATTTATGCAGTGGTCATGACAACACTATGTGGTATGTGTTATTGCCGCTTTGTAGATAAGGAAACTGAGGCTCTATGATTTACTAAATGAAAACTTTACTTCCTTGAATAAATTTCTGAAGATAATTAAATTCTCATATTTGGGGCTTTTCTGTTTGAATTTGGGTTTACTCTAAGTTCCTTCATGAAGAGGAGAAGGAAAACTCAGTGGTGACCAATATTTGGTTTCACTCCTAATGCACATATTAAAGAAGAAAATATTGAGGGGTTTGTGAAGAAGCAATGAAGCATAAAAGTAGGTACTCTAGGATTATTCTGTCAGGTTTAAGTACTAACTTTGCAATTTACTGCATTCTTTTTATGTTGTACAAACTATTATCTGTTAACAATTTCCCTTCTTTAAAAATGGTATCAATGCTTCCTATCTCACAGGATTGTTGTGGGGATAAGAAAAGATGACAAGGTATGGAAATGTTTAATTTCCCACATGGCACATAACCCATTCTCAACAAATATCAGCCACTGTTATTCCAGAAAGCCTACAATGTTGAGACCTAGGTGAGAACCCGAACACTACTGCAGTTGATTACATTCTCCATTATCAGTAGCAGCAGACAGCCAACCAAAGCACAGTCTCTGGTCAATCACATGTTCTCAAGTAGTTTATTATTACTTAATATGATATAAGGAAGATTTTCTGCACATTTTGTTTACTTGAATTATCACTATTATCTGGACTATATGTTAATTAATTTTCAAAATAAAACTATGAAAAAAGATGTTATCATTACAAATAGAAAATAGATGCATAAAGAAGTTAATTTACTTCAGCATTTAAAAAATAGCAGATGATAGGTAGTGAATCTGGGACTCATATTCTGGTCAGAAAGTGAATACTCCTATGCATTTTACTACCATGCATCTCACAACGCTATGTATTTCATAATTTTATTCCCATCAGTCTGCTTCACAGAAGGAATCTATAAACTTGCTTTATTACTCCCCATTCCCAGTATTTTAAAGGCTTGGGTTTTTTTGCAAGATTAGATAGGCATCATCCAGGCTGAGTCATGGAAGAGGGTAGAGAAGATGTGATTTCTTACTAACTGACAGGACCTTTGCTTTGGGATTATAGCACTGCAGAGTTCCACACCTGATCACACCATTTGCTGCTATGTGCTCCTTATGTCAAGTCAGCACATTACCAATGTCCTTTGAGTATTAAAAATTGAAAAACAGTGACCATAAAATTTGATGCTGCTCATTAAATTAAATGTACAATGAAAATCTTGCATAAATAAAATTTAGTGTTAACTCTTTTTAACATGAAGGGTAATATATTAAGAACAGTGTGTTTTAATACGATGAAAGATTTTCAACATTACAAGTCAGCTTCTTGCCGATTGGGTTGTATGCCGCCATCCTGGTGATATCACAGTACAGATTCCTTCAGAAAGAGATTCTCTATATCTGCCAGTTAATTCAAGTTTCCAGCCACTTAGGTACAACAAGATTTGTTTTCAAGTTTTCCAATCTCATCTTCAGTTGAACACAAAGCATGAGACTCAGCGAATAAAGATAGCAATTAAGTATATTTTCTTATAAACCATGTATGCATGTGCACACACACACACACACACACACACACAGAGAGAGAGAGAGAGAGAGAGAGAGAGACAGAGACAGAGAGAGAGAGAGAGAGAGAGAGCCAGAGACCCTTGCTTTCAGTGTATTATTCATGTGACTACATGGGCTTAGTCTCATTTCTTTCTATCAAGCTCAGAGATGTATCTCAACTTTGAGACAGACAGGAAAAGCTGATGGAAACCTAAGTAGACTCCTCTATTTAGCCCCCAGCATTATGTATATATTGTGACTTTCAACACATACTATATGTTCCAAGGTTGGAAAGCATCAGCCAAGATAATGTTCAGGTCTCTAGTTAAGTGTGCAAATAGAATCTTTGTCAATCACCTGTGCACACCTTTACAATGAACAACTAAGTACAGCTTGTAATTAGGGTTTTACATGTTTGAGGTGTGGGTTTGTTGTTATCTTAGTTTTATTTTTAAAGTAATTTGCTCTTAATATATGGTGGATCTGGTTTGTTGTTGTGTTCTTTAACTTCATTTTTAGAGTAATTCATTCTTTACAAACCTATCTTCCCATGATGAAGTGAGGGAAATATGGTCCTTTGACACAGTTAGAGAAGGACTTGCTAGAGGATTCCTCTACTTCAATAAAAAGGAAGCTGAGGGGCTGGGATTATGGCTCAGAGGTAGAGCGCTTGCCTAGCATGCGTGAGGCACTGGGTTCAATCCTCAGCACCACATCAAAATAAAGATATTGTGTCCACCTACAACTAAAAGATAACTTTTAAAAAAGGAAGTTGAGTCTCTGCTCCCTTCCAGTGCTGGATTCTCCCCACATGCTTATTAATTGAGAAGGTCAGATTTGATTTTATCTTCTCAATACTCAAGCAAGAACTCATACCTGCTTCTATAAGGCTGGAGAAATCAGTCACTCCTTAAGACAACTGCCCAAAGCTCTACTGCTTTTTGTGAAATCTGGCTAGTAAGAAGACATGCTTCCATTTGCCTCCATTTGGCTAGTGCTACAACATCTTTTCCTTGCCAGTGACACTTTACCAGGGCTGCCCATGACTAATGCCATTTCTGTTATGATTTTCTGGAACTTTGACTGTCAAAATACTTCATTCATTATTACTTGAAATGCAAGTGTTTGAGTTCACTGGAAAGCATGATGTGACTTGCCCTGAGGTTAACAAAGATAGCATGTGATCACCTTTCCTAATGGATTCCATTGTGTCATGAATTCAGAATCATCATCCTAATTCACCAAACTGACCTGGGTAGGGGTCATCCCAGCAGCCCCATTTATTTCTACTTTTATGGTAACTTTATCTTAGACAAAAATTTCCTTTGTATGTTTCATTATCAACATGAAGGCTACCCTAGCTCACCTTCCAAAATTTTAACAACCCTTGAACCTCATGTGGAAGAAGTTCAGGGTCTTGATCCATTTCCTACTAAATAGCCACTGGGCTTGATCACCTCCTTCACCTGCAAACTTCAAACTTTTCTCATTAATAGTCTTCGCAAAAGGATATGCATCACATATATTAATTCTGCTTCTCTAGAAACCCCTTTACATATTTTTAAATTTTTTGTTAACCTTAACATTTTTCATACATCACAGTTCATTTTAGAATTTAGCACCTCTGACATTATCCTGACAGTCAGGATCATCATAATATTTAAGTATGTGGATTTTCTTCTTATGTCTCACCAATTTAAAATCTGATCTTGTCAGTAATTTCCTGGGAAGTTACACTGGTTTCTTTCAGAACTTACTTCCAATTTCCTTTCCATCCAGCTAATATGCAAATGCATAGGTTGATAATAACAATTTCCCTAATAACTTTCCTTACCTTTTGCTAGATGAAACTATCAGTGAGACAAGACAATGACTTACCAAATCTGTTTTCATGAAATGAGATTTTCAGCTGAATGCGTACTTAACATTCAGCTGTGTCATTTGTATTATATGAATATAATCTATTCACTTTATTTGGTCAAGTCTTCTCTAAAACACTATTACAATGATAATAGTGGTTAATATTTATTGAGCATCCCCTTTATGCCAGAGAATTTATATTTAGACTTATTTAATCATCTCAACAACCCAATGAGATAGATTCTATCAGCCACATTCCACAGATTAAGAATTTGAAGCACAGAAAGATTAAATAAATTGTCCAGGGTTCCAAGCTGTAAGTGACATATTCAGGATAGAAGCCCAGGCAATCCAACTTCAAAGTTCAACCTGTAAGTACCATAATACGCTGCTGCCCAATTTTGTTTCTAATCTCCTTGTAGTTTCACAAAAACACCCTTCACAATTCTACAGATTTTCATGAAGGAATATCTCTTTGTAGCACACAGTTTTATTGTATCTTTCCTAGTAATAGTTTGGTTTCTTTTAAACTGAAGATCACCACATCCTGTCTTTATGTATTCCAGGGGCAAAGCTACTCCTTCTCAGCTTCTCAGGCCATATTTACTTCCTTTTGTCACAAATTCAGTTTCATTTTGTTTATTAATCACTTTTTCAACTATGTTGGTCCTTAGGTAATGCAAATAAAACAGATGGCCTGAACAGAGTAATCTAATATACCTGCCTCAAAAGTATATTGGAATTTGACAAATAGAAAGAGGAGCATCCTTTTATTCCCATTAATTACCTAAATTATTTTTTAAGCAAGGATATTGAAAAAGGGTCATTTATAAGGCCAAATTTGGAAGAGATTTTGGAATTCATCTAGTTCAATGCCTCCTTTTACCTTTGAAAAACTGATTCCTGGATATGTCAAATGATCTGCCTGTAGTTAAAAGAGCTACTTCCTTAAATTGTTTTTTTCATAATAATGACTTTGGTAAGTGATCAGTCCTTAAAATAATAGTTTTAAATTTATTTATATTAATCTCTTCATTCTCCAACATCTTCTCCCCAAATTTAATAGGCAATAAGTGTAAAATATACCCTTTTAAAGTTTTTCATTTTGAGTTTCTAAGGGTGTACCTGTTTTAATTATATGTATAGTTGTAAGATCTGAATAGATAAAAGATGAGATACTGTGACATATAAAGGTCTTTAAATAGGCAGCCCATATTCTGGATAATAATGTGATAGCAGTGTACACCAAAATGTATAACATTTATGATGAAGAAAACTTTCTAAAAATGCCAAATATGGGCAGAAGGAGAATAATAAAAATAGTACACAAGTTCAAAAAGTAATCTCAACAACAGGAAAGTATCTATTCGGAGGTAATGATGCAGCCACCTTTTAGTCTGTTAGTTTTAGTCCCCTTCTCTCAAAATTTAACAAATCTCTTCTCTCATCCTCTCTCATCCTAGGACCACAGTATTTGATAAGAGTATGCAACAGTTACCTGTGGTTGCTTAATTCATTATTTTTTAAAAAAATTAGTTGTACATGGACACAATACCTTTTTTATTTATTTGAATATGGTGCTGAGGATTGAACTCAGTGCCTCACATGTGCTAGACAAGGTCTCTACCATTGAGCTATATCTCCAGCCCCTTAATTTATTATTTTAATTCATAAATGTAATTTACTAACATGCTTTATTAAAATATTGTTGCAAATGTAAGTGTTGACTTAAAAAAAAAAGAACAGAGCATTATGAAGAAAACGCTTTCAAAACCTACAATTTGAAGATAAAAATCTGCAGAAGTTTCTCAAAGTGGATATCAAGGAAGTCTGAGAAAATTGAAATTTATTAAGAGAAGTTTCAAATGTGTAATTATAACCAAATTCATATCCATTTCATACATTGGATCTTCATATTAAAAATGAGATCCAAAGATAATGTGGAAACTAAATTCCACTCTACAATATAGACTTCAGTCATGAGAACACAAATTTGCAAATGGGTTGTGGGGTGATGTGACAATGACTTAAGGGAAAAGTAATAATCTCAGCACAAAGGAGTCAGTTTCTTTTCAGCTTTCCCCTACTCCATCCACCCCCAGCATTAATCAACTATGTAACAAGAGTTTCCAGCTAATATGGTGGGATTCACCTGGGCCCTTCTGTTCCACATGTGACTCATCCTCAGAAAGGAGGAGACTGCCAGCAGACTAACATGCACCACCATTGCAAACACGGACAGATATGTATTTCAAAAACTGAATACTTTGCTCTTTCAAATGAAAACAGTGTTCTGGTCATGAAAACCAACCTGGCTTTACGAGCATCCTCAGAAAAGTGGGGGATAGAGGAGGAATCCTTCTTTAATGAATACAGAGTCCCCAGTGTTTTAGCTCCTTGTGCAAATTTTGCGCCTAAAAATTGCTAAATAAATTGAGGAAAGTCACTCTGTTCTTTAGCTTTCTTAACCAAAAAGCTGAAATAATGCCATTTGATACACGTTCTTCATTTATCGTTTAATTTTATTTATATATTTATTCATACTTCAATTTCATCTCAAAATACACTTTCAAAGAATAGAGTTTATGTATTAAAAGAAAGACAATAAAAAGAAGGAAACAAAGAGAGTGTAAACTAAAATGAAATCAAAAAGGGTTGGTAGTTTGCATGACCTTAAGTTTGAGCTTCCTACAGCCAATGACTCTCATCTTGTGTGAATTGAGGTCCTTATGGGATGCGGTAGAGAAAGCATAAAAATCCTTAAATCTTTCAGGGAGGGGCTGGGATTTTGGCTCAGAAGTAGAGCGCTTGAGTAGCAGGTGTGAGACGCTAGGTTCGATCCTCAGCACCACATAAAAATAAATAAAATAAAGGTATTGTGTCCAACTACAACTAAAAAAAAATTTTTTTAAATCCCTGAGGGAATAGGATTGGAAAACATTCTTTAATTATTTTACTGTTTTGCCTCCAATGATATATTCCTAAAAAGAAAGGAACATATTTCTAAAACTTAATTTAGGCCAGTTTCGTGTGGGTTGGGCTGTATATTGCAATCATCATGTCATTTTTAAAATAAAAATCATATCATTCCAGAAATTAGATCTTTTCACTGATGCTGACATAAAAAATAACCCTGTAAAATATTTACTTTGTTTGGCATTATCATTATTAAAAACATACAGAAATTTCAGATTTAACTAAATCTAACAAACATTTTCTTTCCTTTTTTGCCACACTCCAAATTCTGTAAGCATTTTTCAATGTCTTTCAGCTGGGTTTCCTTCCAACCCAAAAGGAGCACTAATAATGTTAGTGCTCCAGACTAGTTCCATAGCAACTGTTGCAGGAGCTTTTACATAGACACACATTTCTTGAGAAATTATGTTTGTTACTAACAATAATACAAAGAGACTCACAGTAAAATCATCTTTTGCCTCTGGTAGGAGAAACAGGAGTACTTCAAAGATCTTCAGGTAGTTTCTTAAGAGTGCTCCCAGGGTCAATTAAGTTGTATAATTTTGCAACCAGTCTCCTGTCTTTTTAAAGCAAGATTCAGAGTCTGGAAGTGATACTATTTCTTCTAGTAAAGTGATTTAAGTGATGGTGGTTTTCAAAAGATAAAAAATGAGGATAATTCGGCCATGATATTTTGTAATTTCCTTTCTTACATGTAAAATAATTTTATTCCTCTAAGAAAACCTGCTAAGTTAATATAGAAGACATTTCCACTACAGGTACTAAAAAATCAGTCACTGTTACAGTTCATAGAAAGAAAATCAAATGCTATTTTAGTGAAGTTTTCATAGCAGCCTTTTGGTAATAATGTTGAAGAATCATGATATATTTAAGAGATATTAATTCTAGTAATAGTCATTTATCTTTGATGTCAGAGAGAGACAAAGGCTTGGGAAATAGAAGATTTACAATGACATATTATAGACTCACTTGGTAGATGTTAGATTTTTTTTCACTCTTCCTCTGAAACGACAGATAATGAAGCTTTATCAACTTCCTTTTATTAAGGCTAAAAATATATCCTATAATAGGATCATAAACATTTAATGAAACTCACAGCTGTACTGAATTTTAAAATTAGGTGAGGATGGCCAAGTAGTTCATAGAAAAGTAAATCAGCATAACTCACCATTATGAGTTTAAAACCTTGCTTGTTCTAATTTAATATGTCTCTGAGTCTGACCTCTCCCCGGAAGTCCAGACATACGTTGCCAACTTCCAAAATGAAGCTGGACGTCCAAAAAGAGATGAGATTTTTTTCCCAAGCACACTTGAGACATGTCCATGGAGAACGTTCAAATTCAAGAAGATAAAAGATACCTGATCTTGCCTTGCTTCTGCTCATTTAGGAGGTGGGGAGAAGATTAAGAGTCCTGTTATCTCTCTGCCTAAAGTTGGGTTCCCCAGAGATAGACTCTGAGATGAGGTCTCATGTGAATGTGACAAATAGAAAGTTCTTCCCAGGACAAGTGAGGTAAGGAAGCTAAGCAGGGGCATGTGACCAGGCAGTTTCATGGAGGGTAACTTTGGTTCTATCCCACAGGAAATATCTGAAGACAGATTTATTCTGATCAAACTGAAGCACCTGGAGTACTTTTATCCTGGCACCTCGCCTTGATTGGTTGAGAACTGACTCTGGAGGGACACAAGGCACCAGGCCCTTCTAATAAAGCGGACCCAAGACGAATCGAGCACCTTGAGGCCAATCCTCCGACAAGGAGATGCAGGCTGGTAACTTAATAGTAAAAGCCTGTGGGGAGCCACAGTGCCTGAGAATGCAAAAAGATGGAAGCAATTATGTAGTGCCCTGTGTCCACCCCAGTCTTCATGCAGGTCACTATGTAAACTTAAGACCTAAGCTTGTCTTTATTCTTTGTTTATTTATTTGTTCATATATTTCCTCCTCTTTTATTCCTCAATGTGCCTTGTGAGTGGGGTTAGGGACAATCAACTGCAGACATCAGAGTGCCACCTTATGCATTAGGGTTCAATTCCTTCATTCTATTGTGCTCCATAGCTTAATAAAGCCAGGAAATGTGGTTTTACTTTTATTCTTGACAAGCTTAGAATTTTAAAATTTTGAATATGAATAGTTTTTTCTCTAATTCACCAGAATCTCCTGTTAGGAGATTTGACTCAACTGTGTATAAAAACAATCAATGTAACAGTTGTTTTCAAGCATAATTCTCCAAACCAGCTGTATCAGCATTGTCCATTGGCGGTCAACAGATAGTATGGCCCTCCTCCTCCTCAACTTCCTCCTCCTCCTCCTCCTCCTCCTTTATATTATTATTATTATTATTATTATTATTAGTAGTAGTAGTAGTAGTAATAGTAGTAGTTCCTTTTAGTTATACATGACAGTAGAATCCATTTTAAAATAATTACACAAGAATGGAATTTGTCTTATTTTAATTAGGATATTATTCTTGTGTATATGATGGTGAGATTCACTGTGGTGTATTCATATATGTACATAGGAAAGTTGTGTCAGATTCATTCCATTATCTTTCTTTTTCCCATGACCCCTCCTTTACCTTCATTCCCTTTGTCTAATCCACGGAACTTGTATTCTTCCCCTCCCCATTCCTTACTGTGGATTAGCTTTCACATATCAGCAAAAACATTGGACCTTTGGTTCTTTGGAATTGGCTTGATTGTCTCCAGATCATCCATTTACTGGCAAATGTAATAAAGTCATGTTCTTTATGGCTGAGTAATACTCCATTGTGTATATATTCCACAATTTCTTTATATGGCTGATTTAAGCTACCAGCTTGATCTCACTGAACAGAGATGGGGAGAGATGTGCACAAATGGCTCTCCTAAGTCTGGCCAGCTCCAGCAGAGTGCTATCCAGAATTCTAATAAGTGACCATCTCTAGTTATAAGGGAAGCTTCAAAATAAAGCCATTTCATAGAGTTGTGGAGTACAGGATGTACACGGAGTCATGTACTCAGAGTAAAACTGGGGATTATATTGTTAAAAAGGAAAGAAAGAATGACTTTTTTTTTGCAAACTCTGGCTCTGTCTGTCACCACATTACTTCCCAGCTGTTTTGTACACATCTTCATCCATCCGGCTTGGAGTCTGTAGAAATAAGTCTTTGCCTGAGATGATGCTAAAATTCTAATCAGAGGGTTTTCAACAAATAGTAGCTCACTAAAAAAGACTAGGCAATGTATTATGAGTGCCAATATATCTCAAAATTCATTGCATGTGATCATGCATGAAGAATATCCCTTAATAGACAAAGATCATTCACAACTAAAACATGTTCTTCTTTGACATAGGGGAAAAAACTACAGTATTAAATTTTTCATTTTAGGATGCTGCAAGAAGCCATAGGAAACTATGGAGAAGCACAGATCTATTGACTCACCGGCTTGGTTTCAAGTCTCAACCCTTCCATTTAGGATTTGCAAAAGTTTGTTCTTATTTTTTAAAACTATGTCCTCATAGGTAAGTGAGTACATATACTAGAGTTCTAATTTCAGTTCTGTCATGGATTCCTAATGAAATTGTGGGTAGCCTATTTTACTACCCAAAATTTCTTCATATTTTTCATATTTGATCTTGTTTTTTTTCCAGTCTTTAGAGTATAATGATCAGGTATGGAATCTGTCCTAAAGAAGAAATTTCTTTTTCAAGGGACAGTACTGTTCTCTTCATGTGAAATGTAAAGAGAAGATAATCTTGAGACAAATTCCTGTCAGGAAATATCAGTTGGTTTCATATATGCATCAGTACTTGTGACATGAAGACAAAATGTTCTACAACAAGAAGTAGTTCCCTCTTCTTCTTGGAATGCTAAAACTCTATTTGACCCCGGATAAACCTGAATAGAAAACAATCAGTTATTTAAAAAAAAAAAAAAAAAAAAAAAAAAAAGATTAGCTTTGTAGCTTCTGGTGACTCACTTAGCACTTGGACTTGCCCAAACTGGTTCACTCTGTGTTAGCCAGCCAAATACAAACTAAGCAGGTCTCAATTTCTAATATGGTCTAAACCTGTTGTATTTTTAAAGATTTAGATGGATTTGTCCTTATTCATCTATAATTTCTCCCAAGTAAAACTTTTGTGTGTTTATTTTATAAGTCATACATCCTGAACCTGGGGGAGTTACAAGCACTCTATCAGAACTTTACAAGATCGGTTTTGCAGGGCCAGCCTCAAATTAAAACAATAATCATGATGTTTCTGAAAAAGTTCACTTAAAAATATTTGATCCCTTCCACTATGTTTGATGCTTCTAATTGTTTAAACATAAGTGATTTACTCTTTCTTCTGTGCAAATGATCATTGAAAAAGTATTGTATTAACAATTATGAGTTATGAACAATTTAGTTTATTGTTTTTCCAGTTGTATAATTTATTGAGATAAGACTTTGGTCAATGAAGGAACAGATTAAATGCAAAGGAAATTGTCTAAGAATGATAGTCAATAAAGGGATCTCTCCATACTGGAAGAATGGCGTCTTGAAAGGTTATGTAGACCCTGAAGGGAAATGTAGAGTCTCATCTGAAAACAACAACAACAACAAAAATTCAACCCTTTAACAAATATCCTAGTCAGTTTGTGTTACTATAATAGTACAGAATACTAGAGATTGGATGACAGACAATAGACATTTATTTCTCATAGTCTAGAGACTAGAAAAGTCCAAGTTCAAGGGTGAGCAGATCCAGTGAATGGGGAGAATCACTTTCTAATTTGCAGATGGCCATTTTTCATTAAACCCTCACATGGAAGAAACCAGAAAGTGA
Source organism: Ictidomys tridecemlineatus (assembly GCF_052094955.1). Classification (NCBI taxonomy): domain Eukaryota; kingdom Metazoa; phylum Chordata; class Mammalia; order Rodentia; family Sciuridae; genus Ictidomys; species Ictidomys tridecemlineatus. The sequence goes on along the minus strand of NC_135483.1, from coordinate 176,178,686 downwards.
ACATGCTCTTCTGTCTCTTTTAAGGGCACTAATCCCATTCATAAGTGCTCCACTCTAATGTCCCAATCATCTTCCAAAAGTCCCACCTCTCAACACCATCATATTGGGGGTTAGGGTCTCACCATATGAATCTAGTACAGAAGACGCAAACTTTCAGTTCAGAGCAACATTTGTCCCTAGAAAATACAGAACTTCAGCTACGTCACATTCAAGTTCTGGAGTACAGAAATTATTTAAAGATGTATCAAAATATAGCATTTATTTGTGAATCTAAAAAGCCTCTCATCTAATTTATCATGGCATTGATGCAGTGATGTTTGTAGAGAAATCGACAGTTCTTCATAGCTTCAAAACAGGCATGAATCCAGCATGAATAGCATTAAATAAAAAAGACATAAGATTACTTTTTAACTCTACCTTCACATACGTAGCAAACACAGGTCATTAATTTGTTCTAGTTTTGTCCCCATTTTCACCATTAACATAGAGCTATTTGTACCTTTTGTTTTTTACAAATCTGTACTGAGTTTTATACCTTTTGTAATAAATTTTGCCAATCTCAATCAGTTCCTAGATTTTTAGTGTTAATCTTCCTTATTTTTTAGCTTAATTCATTAATTTGTGCATTTGCTCATCATTTTCTACTTTAACTCATTTTTTGGTATTTCATGTTTTGTTTTAGGTATATAAAGAGACCATATGAAGAGTAATGTCTAAGTACATAATATATTGTGATCCCCAAAAGTTATAACATCATGTATTCACTGAAGTCCTGTTCTAGGATTATCATTTACATTACTTCCTTTATTTAGAATTTAGATTTTTTAATTTACTAAGACTGAGGGCTTTTTTATTTATTTTATAAACTAATTGCATTTTTGTCTGAAAATACATTTTAAATGATGCCAATTTCTTGTTATGAAGAGAGATTTCTTATAAGCTTAATAGATAGATTGTAGTTATAAATAATCCATGTGTGTTTGGAAGAATATGTTCCTTTCTACATGTTTTGAAAGCATGTATTGAATAGAAATAAAGCAAATTTTTAAGTAGTTCATTCAAATTTTCTTTACCATTATTACTTTCTGCTTATCTTGATATTAACTTTTGAAGAAGATGTTAAATTGCCAATTCTGTTTCTTCTTGTGTATCTGTTCATTTTTACTTCATACTTTTTGAGGCAATATTGTTTCATACCTATACACAGAGAAATGTTTCATCTTTCTATTTAAAGTTATAATTGCGTACACTACTAAAGATAAGAATTTTTCTCAATACCCGTCTTCTCTTTTTCTCACTCTACACATTCAATCTCGTTTTAAGTGAAGCTCTTATAAATACTGTATGTATACTTGGGCTTTCAAAAAACTAATTTTAGAATCTTTGTCCTTTAACTGGAAAATATTACTAAAAGAACTTATGATGATAATACCCATGATATTTGAATTTCTTTCTGCCATATTATTTGAACTCTGTGTTTATCATGCCATTTCTTTACTTCTTTTTTTTTACCCTTCTTGTCTTCTAATGGGGTAATTTTCTTTCTTTCTCCACCTCCCCCCACTGATTTGGAAGTTTATTTCTATACTTTTAATGATTATTCTTAGTATATAACATGACTACTTGATTAATAATGTTTAAAGATAATCATCATACTTTATAAGAGGAGTCTCTTAAATAATTTATTTCATTTCAAACAGTAGGTTATTATTTAGTCCTATATGTAGTAAACACAGGCAATCCTATATATACTGATACAGAACAATCTCCAATTATACCAGTTTAATAAGAAAATGCCAGGGACACTTATTAATGTGTAATATGCCACTATTTCTGTAGAAATACACATACACCCATAATTATATATGCTAATGAAGGAATGCATGCAAAATATTTCTGTAAGTCTACCTACGGAACTGGTTAACAGTGGTTGCCTCTAAAAAGAGGAAACAAGCTCATGTGGAACAAACATGAAATGGAATATACTTGTCACTGAATGCTCTTTGTACATTTTTAATTTTAAATGTATGTATAATATACATACGTTTTATGTATTAAAAAGGCAATAATAATTTTCTAAAAGTTAAGCAATAGCCTCTCTCCAAAATAACTTAAGGAACTTAGAATATTTTAAATCAAAATTTCCTTGCTTCTTTACCTGATCGGTATTTAATGTATCAGAGTTTGATATTTACCTAGCAAAAAAAATTCCAGGAGCATTCAACAATCAACAATAATTTCCCAGCTGGTTGTGCCCAGAGTTGGCTGGACATGGTAGGACTGAACATTGGATTCAAACTCTGCCTTGGTTCCAGATCTGTGTCTGATGTCTCTCCTCATCTTTGAACCAGCAGCTACCTGATTCATACTATCCTCGTTGCAAAAGCAGGGAAAAATGCAATAGGATTGCAATTTCAAACCTTTTCTCTCAGTGTATCTATCAACTCCGACTGACCAAAGCAAGTTACAAGTTCAAGTCCAATATCAGTGAGGTGATGAAATATGCTCCCCCATGGATCTGGAGGGTAGAGAGTGAATGAATTCTTGTTGAATGGTAATCCAATCTATCACACCCAGTATGTTAGTTCTTCACTTTTAAATGTCTCCCAAATTACTCTCTTTTTAACATTCAGTATTTACTTTGAATTGCATAAGTCCTTACCAATTTATTTGCCAAACATTGCTCCTTGCATTCCGTTCTTTTTTATTTAGTCCAATTTTCCTCTCAGTAAAACAAATACTTTAGTACATAGTTCCTTCAGTAAGAGTCCTTGAGTAGTAAATTCTCACTGTCTTTGCCTAGAAATGTGTCTTGAATGATAACATGGCTGGCTATAGAGCAGAAATAGTTGGAACTTAGATTTAATAATTAAGTGGGTAGTTAACAGTATTAAAATATAACCTGAATTCACACCCCCCTGCCAAGTCTTTTATGCAACATTTAGAATTAGGAAGTGAATGAACCCTAGAAAATGAATTAAGCCCATCTATGTGTCCTCCAACACATCTCAGAATCTGTGAAATCTGCCTAAATATCCTTTGCCACCAGAAGCAGTCATTCCTCTTCTACCTGAGAAGACACACAAGCAAGACAATTCCAAAATAACCTCATGAAGGGAATCACTTTGCAAAAGAAATCCTATTCTCAACACTTACTCCAATATCCCAAAGTCAAATTCCAGTAAGCCCCAAGGGAAAGTTCGAAGTCTTACAATACGTAATGCATTCTGAGATTTCTGTAATTTATATCGACAAATTTCTGAGGAGTATGAATTCTAAGAAGTAAGACAAATAGGTTGGATTACAGCATTGGACCAGGCCAAAATTATCAATATGATACACTTATCAAAAATTCTGAATTTAATATATAAGCTCCAATAGCTGACTCCAATACTTAGTGGAGATTTTTGTTCTCACTTTTGTTTGTTGTTCTGCTTTACTGAAATCTAGACTCACTGATTGGACTATGGTTAATGAGCATGGGATTCCAGAACTTCCCTTGCATAATATAGAAGAAACAGCAATGTTCAGGAAGATAGGAAGGTCAAGGTGCATCTATGGTATATGTGCATAGATGGTGCATGTATGTTTTTCACACCCACCTTTCCATCATATCTCACAGGAGGGGCCAAAGCATACTGCCTTCTTTAAGATATTGAGAAATGCAAAAGAGGGGGCCACTAGCATTTTTGAATAGCTCTGTAAAATCTGATCTACTTGGGCTGGGGAAAATATTGAGAAATGCCATCACTGACTTGCACTTCCTGATTTCAAAGAGTATGACGGAGTCTTCAAATGCCGAAGCCAAGTAGGTGTGATTACCTAACAGATAGCAAAGGTATAGGAGACTGGCTAGACAACAGTAGACATTTCCATCTTATATTCTACTTTAAGACACCTGAAATACATGTGCACAAATTATCTCTTAAGACAATGTTCTCAACCATATATGAATGTGAAAATTACTTGGAGGGAAATATCAAGTCTGGTGATTTGTATGGGGGTCTTAAGTGTTAGCATCCTCTGTTAACCTAGAACTGGTAACTAAGCCCTAAATTTCAAAACTGAAGCCTTAAGTAACCTCACTCTCTAAATATAGTAGCAAGTAATCGAGTAAATCAGAGAAGCTAGATACCCATTTTGAAGATAAACAGGCAGCTGGACAGACAATCCTCTCCTCTGGCACAATCATCATAGCTGCACCCTGCCTCACTGACCCTGTAACCAGAGAACATAGGAGGAGTGAAGTACTGTGATTTTAGCTGCCCCCCTCCCCATAGCTGGAAGAAGACAACCAGATGGGGTGGGTATTTCCCTTTCCAAAGCCCAATAAGAAAAGAACTCAATCACTGATTTAAAAAATATCTATCTATCTATCTATCTATCTATCTATCTATCTATCTATCTATCTATCTATCCATCCATCCATCCAATAGATTTATTGTTTTGCCTGGGCCAACCAGCGCCAAGAAAAATATAATTGAAAAACAATAACTGGACAAAGGCAAGGCAGCAGTCAGCTTCTATTACCATGTAAGATGGTGATGGCAGGGGTGTCTAAATGTCCTATGAGTGAAGGACAAAAAAATTTAAATGAAAGGCAGCAGGTTTGAACTCTCTTACTGGTCCAAGTGCCAGGTGAGGAGATCAGCAGCAGCGGGAAGCCATGATGAAAAGCACAACAACTGAGGAGTGTTAAAGAGGAAAGACATCTGACCAATGCTTGTGCAGGGTGCTCCAGGAGAATAGGATCTTCTCTGAATGCCATTATAGGATGGCAATGCTTTGACTGTTAGCTGGAAACAGTGATTCAGGAAAAAAAAAACTTTTTTTGCTTGTTTTGTTTGTTTCACAGTAAGTTTTAAATTTTCAGTTAATAGGTTGTAAGTCAGTGGAATGTTGAGTGTGGGTGAGCCAAAGAAAAAATAAAGAAGACTCAGGTGTCAACTTTAGACAAGTTAGAAAATGATGATTTTTCTGAATCAAAGGAAAGGAAAGAGAGGACAAATTGGGAGGATGCTGGGGAAAAAGAAAAAAAAAAAAAAAACTGGTAGCCTGGGCTTTAGATATTTAAGTTTCACTGGATGCTGGGATTTCCAAATGGAAATACCCAGGAGGTAACTGGAAATGCATGAAAGAAAAACAAGGGAGGTCAAGAAGGGCAGGGATGGCAGTCACTCAGAGGGATGATCACCAATACCGCAAGTGAAAGCCAATGAATTCTCCATGTCAGGGTGCTCATTAAGGACACTCAGACACCTCACTAAGTCAGAAGACAGGGTTCCTTTTATCTCCTTTAGGATGCAACAGAAAATTAAAATTTGTATATATTGCATTAAAATAATGATGAAAAAATAAAAACAGTGGCCTGTGTCTGTGTCTTAGCTCTTCTTATTACTTTATTAGTGAAACACTAAACTCTTACATTTGATGGTAGTATTGTATTTAAAATGAAATCTATTTTCTCTCTTTCTCTCTCTCTCTCTCTCTCTTCTTTTTTTTAATGAAAAGGACATGCCTTTCTTTTCAAGAAAGCCAAAACTTGTTGAAAGATCCTGTCACTTAATAACCCCAGCTTTGCTATTTAAACAGCCTGGATTTGTCCTTAATGACCAGACAGGCTTCTGTCACTGTAAAATTAGGCAAGTTGAACTTCTTAACTTTTAGAAAGTTAAAGTTAACTTTCAGAGAACCGTGCTTCACAGAGTTGAGGGGGACAAAATGTTTAAGGGCCTAATTTCCTTGACATACCAATCTTTATCAACAAAAAATAAGTGTTGTATTTATTTTCACCTGTGAGTTTAACTTACATCACTGGAACTTTGTTCATAAAAACTAAAAAAAAAAAAAAAAAAAAAAATTGGGCTGTGCATTTAAAACAGGACAAGTGTGTGTATTGGATGTTCCTGGTATTTAATAAAGCATACCCTAATATGAATAGAGAGAAAAAAAGACAAAAACACCTTTCGTCTGAAAGCAAGGGTGTTTTCCCCCCTGTGGCACTTTATGACACTTGGCAGCTCATTATCACACTTCACAGAATCTCGTGTCAGCATGTCAGATTTCTCTAAATTTTGACAGAATTAAAGTAGTGCCATTTGATATAATTGATATTGTACAGTTAATCAGGCAGTGGCTCCATCACAGAGTAACATTCTCAAAAGGCTTAATTACTGAACTGTGAAGATTTACTGCCATCTGGAAGTTCCTTCCCAAAGTTCTGTTCCTGAATTTTATGTAGGGTTCACAAAAATAACTTGGTCCATTTAGAAATCATGCCCTCGATATGGAAATTAAAATTGTTATTTTTGGAATCTCATTTGGCCTAGAGATCATAGAAACCTTATGAAAAATAAAGGAGCAACAGCAAACGAGGGGGGCGGGGAGAAAGGAAATAAAAGTGGAAGCTCTCAAAATTATTTTCTTTATGTAATGTTTAAGAATCTGGACTCTGGAGCCAGATGGCTAGATTTCAAACCCCGGGTTCACTAGTGATGTGACCTTGGACAAGTGACTTAAACTCTCTGTGCCTCAGTTTCTTCTTCTGTAAAATGAAGACACTAATAGCATCTGCATTATAGGGTTAGAATGAAGATTAAATAAGTTCCAATTGAAAAGTGTCACCTGACACATTGTAAGAGCAAGATAGTGTCTGCTATTATTAAAGATTTTAAAATTACTTTGTATTAAGACCGTTCTCACTTAAAAAGACAAACATACCATCTTAAAAGCAGTAAACCTCCTATGTCTAAAGATGAATTAAAGTAAAAAAATAGCACCATTATTTCTTGGGAACCCAAGAGCTGGGATCTTTTGAGTAAAAGGTGGAATTGGATTCCTTCTAAATTCTAAGAGTTTTTGATTCCATATAGTCTATAAAAACAGTTTTAGTGGCTATCGTACTGGATAAGACATTTGAGAAATGGAGGCTTTGATACAGAAAAAACAAATTCATCATCTTCTATCCTGCTAATGTAATACCTCTGAAAAAGAAAGATAAGGAAAAGAAAGAGAAAGGAGAATGTGAAGGTAAGAAGGGAGGAACAGAGTCTTGGGAGTTCTCTATTGGTAAGAATTTGGAAGCAATTCCCAGAAAGGAAATAAGGACTTTGGTAGTCTGAGTAGAAACTCCACCCCTGGAGGGATTTAGCATCTTATACAGGAAAAAAGAAAAGATAAAACAAGTAGAAACAAGTAGATAAAATTTAGCCACTCCCAAGAATAAGCCAACATAACCAGACTTTCTGATCTGAAATCTACTTTATTATATATCACTATATATTCTTTTATTTTTTCACTAGGGATTCAGTATTTTATTGAATGAACATACCACTATTTAGTTAACACATCCTGAAGTGATGGAAATTTACATGTGTAATTTTATGATGTAACAAGTTATTATAGCTAAAATATTCTTAAGCACTCCTCCAGATTCCTTCAGATTTATCTCCCCCCAGCCCAGTACTCAGGATTAAACTCAGGCACAGGACAAGCTAGGTAAGGGCTCTACCACTAAATTCGCAGCCCTTGGCATTGCTCGTATGAGACAGGATCTTGATAAATTTGAGTCTTGCTAAATTGCCCATGCTGACCTTGAACTTACAATCCTCCTGCCTCAGCCCACTGAGTTGCTGGATTATAGTTATATGCTAGCACTCTTAGCTCTTTATTTCAGACACATCTGTGGCAATCAGTACTCTCAGCAGCTTTACACTGATGCATTCAGACAGAATGTTGGTTCGGCACCTATGATAAGTGCCTCTCCTTTCATCCCAGGCATTCTCCATTGACTCCAGAGATTCCAGAGAACCACTGTTCTTATTCCCTGGGTAAAGCTTTGACCAGAACGAACAAAAACTGTTGGATACATGCTTATTACTTTTCTCTCCTTGTATGGACAGACCCAATTTTATTTGGTTCCTCAGATGGTTCTACAGGATTTAGTACACAAGTGTCTATAATGGTTTTCCTCTTTCTTTGCTTTGTTTCTCTTGTTCAACCTCTCCAAATAAATCACTTACACTTCACCTGCCTTTGTTTTTGTTTCTATTGTCTGGGGGAAAAAAGATCATGAAAGATGTTATCAGGCATGACCTTGGAAATCAGGAATGAAAAGTAGAAAGCAGAGTTTCAGAACATGATTTTAGAACTGGGTAACTTAATGGTCAGGCATTGATAAGAAAAAACACACACACACACACACACATACACACACACACAGTAAAATCTGTTATAGAATGACATCACAACCACCAAGCTTTTTTCTTTGGTTGATTTGAGATGAAGTACAGGTGGAATTTGAAACATCTGAATGGTATGGGGATAAACTTACCTTCCTATTACAATCATATGCATGGTATGGGGGTAAACTTACAGTTATAATCATATGTATTTTGGTAAGGGTAGCTTCTGTTAACTGTGTTGGAAGTTTGGAAAAAGAAAATGAAGTCTCAGAATAGCTAATTGTCAAGGCTAGCAAACCCAGAGAGTCTCTATGGCAGATGAAAGGGGAATCTCATCTCATCCACATGAAATGGATTAGACAATCTAATCTACCACAGGGCAGATATGGCTGAAAATCCATCTCAGTATACAATTGCAAAGACAACAGAGCTTAAGTGAGATTATGAAGCAGCATTCTGACAGAGCTTCTAGACCACAGTCAGAGTTCATATTGGTAAAGGGTAGGATTTGGGTGGGCCAGCCTGAAAATCACAAACCCTCACCTTCTTCTGAAACCTCCACTTTGCTGAAGGAGGCCCTTTGTCAGACGATGAGTGTTTTCCCTTGAATGAAGAATTTACAATGACCTTAACTGAGGCAGGTGCATTGGAAGATAATACTAGACCTGTCTTTGAAATGACTTATTGTCTCCAAGTCAATGATTTGGATCAAATGTTTAAGTGGCTACTATGTGCAGTCTCCATTCTTGGAAGAAATAGCTTAAACACCAATGAATTATAATACCTGGCTAATATGTATTAGCAGGATTCAAGAGAACTTGTAGGAGTGAATCATAGGTATAGATAATGAGGATGTTAGAACAAATGTCTGGATGGGGAGATTTTTTGATGTGAACATAACTTAGGGTTCAATGTCCTGTTAAAAGCATGTGGATAGAACTTAATACTGGGTTCTTAAAACTTGATCTAGAACCAGTGAGATGGGTGTAGATACAGAATTTCTTGGAATAGTATTGAGAAAGTACTAAAAGTTCATGGAGGTGGCAATGTAAAAATGCAATGTGCGAGTTCAGAGAATGCACAGGATGATTGTATTTTCCAAAGATGGCCACAACAAAGTCTCTTACCCCACATGCTTCTTGAAACTTTCCACTCTTCTATCAAGAGGTGGAATCCAACTCCCCTTGCACTAAATCTAGGAAGGCTTATGTCTATTTCTATGACTAGAATGCAACAGAATTGACTGTACAAGATTTCCAAGATTAGGTTACGAGTTGATCTTCTATACAGATGACATCACAATAATTGTTGGACTTGGTGAACAGCAGATGGCCAAGTGTCCTGTATTTGTTTGAAAATCAATAGGTATTAAAAGTTGGATGGTAAATCCCATAAAAATTTAGTGGCCTGTAACATCTGTAAAGTTTGTATGGGCCCATTGGTCTGGGCATGATGCAGCATCCTCTTGAAGTAAAGATATGAAAACATGACCCAGACACCCCATGCCAACTCACTCTGTTGCAATACTCCCACATTTTCATTTCAAACATGAATTCAAGAGGGGTAGATATTTTCTCTATTGTCCAACTCGTGAATAAGAAAGTAATTGGTTCATCGATAGGTCAATGAGATATTTTGGTATTAGCTAAAAAATGAGTTGGTGCTACATTATAGAGCAACTCAGGGATGACCCAAATGACGGGACAAAGGAAAATTATCCAAGTGAAAAGATTAAACAGTACATTTGGTATTCAATTCATATGAAAAGAAAAGTGATCTGGGTAAGAATGTACATGGAAGCTTAGGCAGTGGCAAAGGTTAGGCTGGTTTTTAGGTGAGCTAAAAAAAAATAGTTAGAAAACTAATGATGAGAAATCTATGGAAGAGGCATGTGATTGCACCTGTCACATTTGGCACAAAGCATGAGAATTTGTGTTTAACATTTGTGCCCACCTAAGTATATCCACCACAAAGAAGAATATGACATCCTGTAGATTCTCGGTTTGACTCTCTTCTTAGTCATACTAGTGCTGAAGGCAATGGTAACAGTGGCCATGTGTAAACTATGCATGAACTCTACAGTATGGCCTCCCTCTTCTCAAAGTTGACCTAACTGCTACCTCTGCTGAATAGCCAATCTGCCAGCAGCAGAGATCAAGACCATACAGGATCTTCCTTCAGGAGATGAGCCAGCCAA